>NC_051388.1:59952636-59965136 GCF_015228065.2 Penaeus monodon | reverse complement strand
TGAAGGGAGAAAAATGCAAGTTGAATGATACAGTGGGATGTTTTATTTTGGTATATTATTTGCAATGCGAGAAAATATTTCACCTGGTGGATTTTCAACTAATATTCAGATATCTTCTACATATTAAACAGTGGAAATGACCCACGATGTATGAGAATGTCTGGTCATAATTGTTCGGTATTTTGATAAGTGACAGACTGTGACCCTGTATACCTGACTGGCCAAAATCATACCGTAGTATACGGTATGAGAAATCAGGCAACTTGGGTCAGTATAAAAGATATTTACTCATTTGCTTTTCTTTTGAGACTGTCATTATGATTTTCTAATGTTCCCTGAAAGCTTTTGATTTACTGTTCCTATATGCATACACCTGTCTGTCCCAACCCCTGGTCTCGAGCGCACGGTTTCATGTCTCAAATCTGCTTCTTGCTCGTAACCTTACCTGAGGCGTGCCTGCTTACTCTAGAGGGGTGGGAGGTCATTGGACGTCCACGGCTCCGCACACTGGGGCTATGGGGTACCATTTTCCCCTTTTTCTTGCCTTTTCTCGAAAATTTGTGGGACAGTGGGGGGGAAGGACGAGAGACTGTAGGAATATGACTGGAGAAAAGGAGTGTCACAACAGGTACCAGGTTTTCGCAAGGACACAAAAGCAAAGAAAGATATTGTCTCTCAGTTGCCAAACGCCAGTCGAGTAGAAGAAGCCTTTTGTTGTTCCCTGATGTATATATAAGAGAAATGGCTCGGGGCACGAAAGTTTAAAAGTATAAAGGAGCAGCATGACTTGGTGAAAAGAGTTTGCCTCGGATAATGTCCTAGTAAAGGAGGTGGAGAGAGAAAGCTGCTTACGACGGAGGGGGTTCTGTTGCCGGCTAAACAAAATGCCGGCGTTATGTCAGGGGCGGACGGAGCGGTCCACGGCCTGGGTATTAGAGATTGATACAGTATTGTACCGCGGAAAACGGATCTGGGAACGGCCTGGGGTCTCGGTTTGTCTGTTTGTGTGTGTGTGTGTGTTTATTTTTCTTCTTTCTTTCTTTTAGCTTCTATCGGAACTTTCTTCGGTAGTGATAAATAATATAGCATCAACGTGGCGCACTTCCTTGGCATGATAATCATAGCAGTGATAAGTAACAGTGAAGGTTTCGGTGTTAACTATAGTACTTTTTTATGAAAGCTTTATTTGAAAGACTCGGGGCTTTGAATCCCTATTGGGGACTCGAAAGTAAAAATTAGTACTTCGAATTTAAGCACATGGATAAGAGAGGGTAAGGTTTTTAGCAATAAAAGGAAAAAAAGGGAAAAAATAAACCCCTCAGCTTAAAGTGTTTGTTTTTAAATTAAAGGGAAGGCTTAAAAAAGGCCAAAAACAAATTGATATCCACCACACACCACCACACCCCCAATATTATATATATATATATTAGTTATTATTTGGGATATTTGGTATATTATATATGATTAGAATGCTGGTGAATTACATATCGGTAATGTTGAATAATAGGCCTTTTGGGTACAGCCTGGCTATTTAAACCCTTTATTTTAAAAATTTTTTTATTTCATTGTTTGTTTATGCAAAAATAAAATACTGTTTTTTGAATGGCATCCTTTGTTTTCATGGGTATCATGTAAGCGGGTTATCAAGAGAATTAACCCCCCCGTGTTCATTTCCGTAGTTTTTAAGGGAAAAAATTTGCTTCTTAAAAAGGGGGGCGCGGATGACTGCTAAACCTTATCCCTCGAAGGGGTTTTCCGTTTTGCACTCCCCAGAGAGGGCACAAAGCAAACGTCAGATAGACGAAGTTCACTTTTTTGTTTATAAACGAAGCAAACGACAAAGAAATATTTGCTTGGCATCCTCACTGAGGAGCTAGATAAGCAAACGTGATCATTATCTATTAAATTCCGCTAATCGAAATCATGGAAACCGAGATGATATTTCAGAAACAGTGAAGGCGAAGCTTATGTAGCAGGTGAATCCTCTCAAGGTTTTTTTCTGCCCGAAATGAATCACCCTTAAGGCCTTTTCTTTTGGGTTTATTTGCTGAAAAAAGGGACCATTGACTTGGACAGGGCCCAAACGAGAACATCTCTCTTGCCTTTATGTCACGTGTCAGACACGCTATGGACACGTCTTGCCTCTAATATCACACACACACACACACACAAAAACATATATATATTAATATATATAATATTTTTTATAAAAATATATATATTTTAATTATATATATAATATATATTTATATATGTAATTGTATATATTTTTATTTTATGTTGTATATATATATATATATATATATATATATATATTATATATATATATATTATATATAGTTTTTAATATATATTGTTGTGTGTGTGTGTTTGTTTGTGGGTGGTGGGTGGGGTGTGTGTGGGTGTGGGGGTGTGTGTGTGTGTGGTTGTGTTGTGTGTGTTTGTGGGGGGGGTTTTGGTGTGTGTGTGTGTGGTATGTGTGATGTGGGGGTTTTTGGGGTGTGTGGTTTTGGTGGGGTTGTGGTGATGATGTGTGTTTTGTGTGTGTGTGTGTGTGTGTGTGGGGTTGTGGTGTGTGTGTGTTGTGTGTGGTGTGTGTGTTGGGTTTTTATTTTAATTATATATATAATATTATAATATATTATATATTACACACACATATATATATTTATATAATATATATAATATAATAATAAACCCACACACACAGCACCTCAAACACACACCAACGCACACGTACACCACACGCAACGCGCGCACACACACACACCACACCCACACACCACACCCCACACAACACACCACACACACACACACACAACAAACACACACCAACACAACACAACCACACACCAACACAAACACATACACACATACACCATACACACACACACCACCTACCCAACCCCTCTCCTCTCTCTCTCTTCTCTTCCTCTCTCTCTCTCTTCTCTCCTCTCTCTTCACTCTCTCTCTCGCCCTCTCTAACCTCCCCTCTCTCTCTCTCTCTTTCTTTCTCTTTTCTTTTCTCTCTCCCTCTCTCTTCCCCCCCCTCTCCCTTTTAAATTATACCCGAAAACCCCTTTCCAAAAGTCAGTTGTCAGCCGCCGCTCGACCCGCCTGAAATCCCCTGAAGCCTTGTTCGGATCACGGATAAGAAGCTCCCGTGAATCAGGAGGAAGCGATTTTCGAGCGGCCGCGTTGGAAGCCCGTCGGAAGCCTGTCGGAAGCCTCCCATGTCCTGCCCCGGCCGGCTGCCACGCCAAGGGATCGACTGCGAGCACACGGTTGGCTTCGTCCGGGTCTGCTACAGCCTGCAGACGGAGGATTACAGGAAGCTCTAGCCTTCGCTGGCCTTATTACGCTGAGCTTTAGTTATTTTCGCTGGAAAATGGGATCAGTCGGGCGCTGTTTACCACCACTATTTTTAAGGGATTTGTTTTTGAAGTTGCGTATTTGTCCATATTTCGTGGATACATGTATGCATTTTTGGGGGGATCCTGGGGGTCGTAAAAGGGAAAATAAAACGGTATCGGGTTGTTTTTGTTAGCGAGAGAGAGGGAGAGGGGGGGGGAGAGGGAAAGAGAGAGAGAGAGAGGGGAGGGAGAGGGAGGGAGGGAGGGAGATAGGAGATAGGAGTTAGGAGACAGGAGGTGAAAGGCAGGAGAGAAGAGAAAGCATAGAGAGAGGGGGAGGGATTGGAGAGGGGATGAAAAGAGAGGGATAGAGAGAGGGAGAAAAAAAGAGGGGGAAGAAAAGGGGAAAGGGATGAGAGAGAAAAAAAGAAGAGGGAAGGAGAAGAGGGTTTAAAGGGAGAGAGGGAGAGAAAAAAAGGGGAGGAGAAGGGAGGAGGAGGGAGAGAAAAAAAAAAAAAAAAAAAAAAAGGGAAAAAAAAAAAAAAAAAAAATAAGGGGGAACCAAAAAAGGGAAAAACGGGAGTGAGATTAGAACTTTTGAGTCGGGGGGTTTTTTTTTTAGGAGAGGAAAGGATTCCCCGAGGAAAAGGGGTTTTTCAAAGGAAGGAAAACCGGGGAAGAGGAGAGGAGGGGGAAAGGGGCCCCCAGAAACAAGAACGGAAAGGGGGAAAAAGGAGAAAAGGGGGGAAGAAAAAAGGGAAAGGAAAAACGTGGGAAGGGAAAAGGAAAGGAAAAACGAAAAGGGAGCGGGGGTTTTTTTTTTTTTTTTTTTTTTTTTTTTTTTTTTTTCGGGGGGGGAAGGATCGGGGGAGGGCGAAAAGGAAAAAAAGGCCAAAGGGTTTTTTTTACCCCTTTAGGTTGAAATTTGGATTTTTTGGGCCGGAAAAACCGGGGAAACCAAGGAAAGGAAAAAAATCTTTTTGAAAATCTTAAACTTTGGGAAAGGGGGAAAAACCCTGGGAGCAAACAAGGCGGGGGATAAAAAGCGGAATAAAAAAGGGCAAAAGGGACTTGGAAAACGTGCAAAAACGCACGGGGATTTTTCCGGGTGTTGTTTTTTTTTTTTTTCCAAATCCGTCTCCTCCTCCCCCTTCCTTTTACTCCCGTCCCCTTTTCTCCTCCCCTTTCCTCCTTTTCCCCCCCTTTCCCCTCCTCTTCCTTCCTCCTTCCTTCCTCCCTTCTCCCCCCCCTCCTTCTTCCCCTCCTCCTCCTCCTCCCCTCCCCCTCTTTCCCCTTCCTTTTCCCCCTCCTCCTCCTCCCCCCCATCTCCCCCCTGCTCCTCCTTCCCCCTCTCCTCCTCCCTCCTCCCTTCCCCCTCCTTTTCCCCCTCCTCCTCCTCCCTTCCTTCCCCCTCCCCCCCCTCTTTCCCCCTCCTCTTCCCCCTCCTCCTCCTCCCTCCCCCCCCCTCCTCCCCTCCTTGCCTCCCCTCCTCCTTCCCTCCCCCCTCCTTCCCCCTCCTCTTCCTCCCCTCCTTTCCCCGCCCCCCCCTCCTCTTCTCCTCCCCTCCTACCCCTCCTCCCCCTCCTCCCTTCTCCTCCTCCTCCTTCTCCTCCTTGTCCCTCCTCCTCCTCCTCCTCCCCCTCCTCCCCCTTTCCTCCTCCTCCTCCTCCCCTCCTCCCCTCCTCTCCCCCTTTCCCCCTCCTTCTCCTCCTCCTCCTCCCCCCTCCTCCTCCCCCTTCCCCCGCCTCTCTTCTCTTTCTTTTCCCCTCTCTCCTCTCTCTCCTCTCTCTCTCTCTCCTCTTCTCTCTCTCTCTCTCTCTCTCTTTCCCCTCTCCTCTCCTCTCTTCATCTCCCTCTCTCTTTTTCCCCCCTCATCTCTCTCTCTCTCTCTCCTCTTCCCCCTTCTCTCTCTCCTTTCTCTCTCTCTCTTCTCTCTCTCTCCTCTCCTCTCTCCTCTCTCTTCTCTCTCTTTTCTCTCTCTCTCCTCTCTCTCTCTCTCTCTCTCTCTCCTCTCTCCCCTTCTCTCCTCTCTCCTCTCGCTCTCCCTCTCTCTCTCTCTCTCTCCTCTCTCTCTCTCTCTCCTCTCTCTCTCTGTTGTGTGCGGTGTGGGTGTGTGTTTGGTATGTTTGTACCTACTCGGGGGTTGCATTTTATACTACACGCCCCTTGGGCAACGATTGGCCGGGTCATTTTGTTCCGTAAACTCCCCACTGTTGGGGGGTGAAACCTTAGGACTGAAATCCTCGACTTATTCCACGGCTAAACACATAACCACGAGAGTGTTCCCCTTTCCTCTCCTCCCCATAAGGTTACTTTAATACTTCCAGACCTTGAAGAAATTAAAGTGCCTCTGTGTCGTCTAACTTCACAGAAAATGATTTCCGTGCATATATTGATGCGATATTCAGCTAATTGTGCTGAGGTGGAGGTGGAGGAGTTAGCACACAAATATTTTCAGATATTTGCGTCTAAAAGTTGCGAGATAGGGTTTGTTATATATTGTATATGGCCACATTAACGAAGAGACAGCATGTATACATACATACGTACATTGATACATACATACAAATATACATACATACATACATACATACATATATATATATATATGTAATTTTATATTATATTTTATTTATTATATATATATATATATATATACACATACGTACACACACGCGCGCGCCGTACACACACATACGCACACACACACACCACCACCACACACACCACACACCCCCCCCACACACACCCCACCACACACACCCACACACACACACACAACCCCACACACACACCCCCACCACACACACACAAACACACAAACACCACGCACAACACACACACCCCAAACCCCACACTTGAAATACAGTTTTTGAAAACCCCTGGGTTCAGGGGGTTTTCTCCCTTTCTTAACCGGAAGAGTTTTTTTTATTCATATATATATATATTATATATATATAATATATATATATATATATTATAAATATATATATACGTGTGTGGTGTGGGTGTGTGTGTGTGTTGTGTTGTGGTGTGGTGTGTGTGTGTGTGGGGTGTGTTGTGTGGGGTGTCTGTGTGTGTAATTGAATTTAAAAAATTTAATTCTATTAAATATATATATATTAATATTATATTAAAATTGTTTTGGGGTGTGTGTGTTGTGTTGTATTTATGTGTTGTATATGTATAATATATTATAATATATATATTTAAAATATTATTATAATATTATTAATTTATATCTAAAATTTTTATTTATTTAATATTAATTTTTATATATATATATATTTTATATTATATATATTTTTATATTTTATATATATATATATTATATTTTTTTATAGTACACTGTGTGTGTGTGTGTTGTGTGGGTAATATATTTAAAAATTTATAATATATATATATTATATATATAATAATTATATATATAAAAAAAAAAATTTTTTTTTTTTTTTTAAAAAAAAAAAAAAAATATTATATATTATCTATATATATATATATATATATATATATAATTATTATAATTATATATATATAATTATTATATATCTTATTCTATTATATTTTTATTTTTATATATATTATATATCTATTTTTTTTCTTTTTAACGGTGGGTTTTCTGTCTGAGCCGCCGTGGTCACAGCATGAAAATTTTTTTTTTGTAGTTTCATTTGTGATGCTTTGGAGTGAGTACGGGTAGGTCCTCATTTCCCTTTTCCCGGAGATGCCGGTTTTTCCTTTTAGGTAATCATTCTCCTATTTATCCGGGCTTGGGCCGCACTGATTTGGGGCTGGCTTGGCCACCAGTGGGGTAGGGAGGGAATCGGTGAATTCCTTGCCCCAAGGAAAAACGCGGCGGGCGGCGACTCGAACCCTCGAATTCAGATTGCCGTCGGACAGTCTAGTCGATACTCTAACCTTCGGGCCCCCGCGGGCCTTTTACGATCATGGGGTTTTCCCTGATTTTTTTTTTGGGAATTTTTGTGGGGGGGTTTGCCATTGCCCCCCGCCCATTTTTTATCGAGTCACATCTCTATTTACCCGGGGATTTACTTGACTGGCTTGGCCCCCCGTGGTGG
This sequence comes from Penaeus monodon, assembly GCF_015228065.2. NCBI lineage: Eukaryota > Metazoa > Arthropoda > Malacostraca > Decapoda > Penaeidae > Penaeus > Penaeus monodon. Next base: position 59,957,704 of record NC_051388.1, on the reverse strand, counting down.
CAGACAATGAGGGGAAGTTCCTTGCCCAAGGGAACAACCGGCCGGGGGCCGAACCCCCGAACTCAGATTGCCGTCGTGCAGTCTTGATCCGACGCTCTAAAACCCTTCGGCCCCCCGCGGCCCAATAATATATATATTAATTATATATTATATAATATATATTATATATAATATTATTATAATTAATAATGTATAATCGAACCGGTAAAAAAATCCCTGCATTGTGAAGAATTCTTCTCATTTAACCATATATATATAATTTTATTAATATAATATATATATATATAATATTTATTATTTAAATATATATATAATTTTATATTATATAATATTTTATAATTATATATATTTTTATATATTAATATAATTATATTTTTTTTACAGACGTAAAGATAGATAGATAGTAATATTGTATAATCAATATATTATATTTAAAATAATTTTAATATTAATAATAAAAATATATATTATATTTATATTACATATATATGAATTATTTTGTTATAATAAATATTATGTTTGTATGTATATATTTTCCCCTTTATTTATTAAAAGATAGATAGATACATAATGATAGATAGATAGATAGAAAATTTGAAAAGATGAATATTTATATATATTTTATTATTATTTTTATAATTTTTTAAATTGTATATATATATACTAAATTCGTAATATATATTTATTATTTATATAATAAAATTTTTTATTAATTTTAAAATTATAAAATTATTTATAAAATAGATAAATTTTTTTTTAATATTATTATTTTTTATTTTTATTTCCCATTTTTTTATTTTAAATATTTTTAAAATTATATATAATTATGTATTAATGTTATATATTATAAATATAAAAATAATTGATGTATTATTATTTTAAATATATTTAAAATAATTATTAATTTTATATATATTAAATAATATATTATACTATTATATATATATTTAATATATATAAATCTTAATGTGTTTTTGTGTGTGTTGTGTGTGTGTGTGGTGTTTTATACATTTTTAATATATTTTGGGGTGTGGTGTGGTGTGTGGGGTTTTTGTGTGTGTGTGTGTGTGGGGGTTGGGTGTGCAAATTGAGTGTAGTTTATAATTTATTATAATATTAAAATAATTTTATTATATATGTGTGGGTGTGGGTGTGTTTTGTGTGTTGTGTGGGGTTGGTGTTGTGTGTGTGTGTGTTGTGTGCGTGTGTGTGTGTGTGGTGTGTGTGTGTGCGTGTGGGGGGTTTTGTGTTGTGCGTGTGGTGTGGTGTGTGTGGTGTGTGTGGGTGTGTTTTTTTTGGGGTGTTGTGTGTTGTGAGTGGGTAGGTTATACACATATATGTATATGCGCATACACATGTCTATATATGTCTTTATATGTCTTTAGATATTTGATATATTTTAAATATAATATTTAATATATTAAAAATTAATATATATATTATATACACCACACACAATGCACACGCCAAGCAAAAAACACACCGCGCCCACACACACCACCACACACCACACCACACACCCACACACACACACACACAACACACACACACCCCACCCCGCGCACACGCCCACACCACACACCCACCACACCCACACACACACAAAACACACAACACACACACCACACACAACACACGTTGGAAGTTGAAAAATGAGGGGGAAAAGAAAACCCAACGAAACAAATATGCAGTCTATCACAAGTGATTGAAAATGCTGTTGTTGTAAGAGTAATGATCCAGACAGACAGGCCTACGTTTGTTCATAAAACCCAAAAAAAGGGAGGGAAACGAGAGGAAAAGGTGAAACCGGTGATTTTGAATATCAACCACACGCACAAAAGTAAGACTAGTGCAAGCAACCGAACGAAGCCTAAGGTAAAGCCGAAGCCAAAATATGTATTGGTATCCTTTTCTTTTGGCCTATCTCTCTTACTAAATAAAACGGAACGGGTTTGTTTTAAGTTTGGGGATGGGGTTGGGGACCCTAAACACAGAGGCTAAGAATGCCATGAAAATGATGACTTACTGAATATTAATTTCGCCTAAAAGTTTTTAAAAGCGTATGGCTTGCAAAACTTTTTTTCCCCCTATTCGTTTGTCGTTTGTTTTTTTCAGATTCTTAGATTTTAGGTATTCAGTAAGGCTAGGGTTAACAGAGAGAAACATATTTCTGATATTAGTCCCATAACTACAGCATACTTAGACCTGCTCTGTACCGACTGTACGTATATTAGCCTGTACAGATTATTCCCCGCCCGATTAGATGCTAAACCACATATAAAGTTTTGAATATCATTACTTTTGTTGTCCTCTAATTCGTTACTCTGCAAATGGAGAAGGAAATAATCCGCGTACGACAATTAATTTACTCCAAAGTCTTATTACCTTGTAGCATAGTCGGCTGATGATAGGCCTACCTACTCACCGCCTTCGTGTGTGTTGCCCAGGCTTTTCGTCGCCCTCCTTAGTTTTCACCTTCTATCAGCACGGAAAGACACGCCATTCTTTCTGCCTGAGACGTCGTTATGATTAACATTAGTGTAAATATAGTTAGGGAATGAAACAAAAGATACAAAGCCGTAGGAAGAATTTAAGCTAGGGAGACGAAAGTTGTGCAGCATATAGGGAAAGGATTAATGTGGGTGTTAAAAGCTGCGTTAGGCAGAGGGGCGTGTAAGTCAACATTAACTTGAATTAAAAGTGATTAAGAACGACGTGCGCTTTCAAGGGAAGGGAAAGGTAACTGGAAAATGGACTAATCAGCCTTTGTGGAAAACCTGGAAGTAAAGTTCAATGTTGGCTGCCTCAAAGAAAAGGCAATGTTTTCGCTATCCATCCATCTGTCTGTTTGATCCTATGCATCTAGTTGCCTTTCTGTGTATATGCTTATGTACGAATCATTAGTGTCACCTCTCTCTCTCTCTCTCTCTCTCTCTCTCTCTCTCTCTCTCTCTCTCTCTCTCTCTCTCTCTCTCTCTCTCTCTCTCTCTCTCTCTCTTCTCTCTCTCCTATTCCATACACTTCCCTTGATCCGTGATTGATGTGTGTGACGTGCGTGCGAGGTGAGAGCTGGCGACGGCTGCACTCGTCAAGTTCGTGTCAACTTACAGACGGAGGATGTACGTGAGGCTTGGGTGTCGCCGCAGCTGGATGCACTTGCTCAGTCTGAGTGCACTTGTGGCGGCTGTTTTCGGTGTTTTGAAATGAAATATGTGATGCCCGTAATGGCTCTGCGTTTCTGTTGTGTGCTGGTTGGCTGTGAAGCCGTAAAAAATATAGTATGTCTGTTTTTACTTTTTACTTTTTTTTCTCTCCTACACGTAGTGATGTGTGATAATTTATGTGTTTGTTACTGATATTTTTTTGTTAATTTTTTTTTTTTTTTAGTATACTGTTGCAATTTTGATAGATCAGAATATTCACTTGAAAGTCGAACTTGGTTGTTGTATGGCACAATTTGTAGCCGGCTCAGCCTCACTTGTTGCTTCTTCCATCACGATGTTCCTATAACACTCCTACCTCTCTTGGGCTTTGTTAAGACAGGGTGTGATGTGATATTACGTGATTGTAATTTTATTTTCAGCTAAAATTGATAGTGGTATAGGGAAGGTTGGTTTGGTATTTTGGGACAAGCGTTGTGGTGTCGGACGAGGGAAATGGCCTGGCTGGTTTAGGAAAATATGTGTGATGTCAACTACATTATCAACGGATGTAACATCGTTTCCTGGAGCCTTTATTATGGAACTTATAGATCTTGTAGTCTAGACTTGCTGATAATCGTGACTGTTTACGATCATGATATTCCAGTAGTGGCACGAGATTTTATAGTAAAATTGTCAAGAGCAGAAGAGATGATTAGGCGATAGTTGATGGGTAGAGGAGGGTAGACAATTCCTGTATTTCGCAGCATCCAATACCATGTCATGGTGTTCGCAGTGATAGTCATCATCATCCGTCGGAGACTTTGACACTGGTATCTGGTGGCAGCCACGGAAGGCACTGCCGAGCGACGTTGGTGATGCCAGTGCCACATGGGGAGGGGCGGTCATGGTGCCAGTGCCACTTGGGGACGGGGGAGGGGTGGGGTTAACGGAAGCAGCCCCAAAAGGGAGGTGCACATGGTGGCCCTTTTTTGCCATGGGCGGCACCCGATTCCTAACTGAGATTTGGTGTTGAGTTTCCCGGGTCGAGGTGGGGGCGGCGGGGAGCTCCCTGGCTTGTGTTTCTCCTTCTCCTCCTCTTTCTTCTCCTGCTTCTTCTTCTTCTTCTTCTTCCTCTTCCTCTTCTTTTTTTCCTCCTCCTCCTCCTCCTCCTCCTCCTCCTCCTCCTCCTCCTCCTCCTCCTTCTCTTTCTTTTCCTTCGCTCGGTTTGGTCGCCTTGTCTTTGTCGTCGTGCTGTTCTTGCCTGGCGTTTTTGGCCGATTTATCCTTTCCTTGTCGCTCCTCTTCACCCTGCTTCTCTCTCTTGATATACTCGAGTTCTGTCACATTCCGCTGTTTCTCCCTCTCTCTCTCTTTCTCTCTCTCTCTCCTCTCTCTACTCTCTCTCCTCCTCTCTCTCGCTCTCTCTCTTCTCTTCTCTCGTTGTCTCTCTCTCTCTTTCTCTTCTTTTCTCTCTCGGTTTCTTCTCTTCCTCTCGTCTCTCTCTCTCTCTCTCTCTCTCTCTCTCTCTCTCTCTCTCTCTCTCTCTCTCTCTCTCTCTCTCGCTCCTTCAAGGATGCAAGCAGACATCTTGCAAGTGAGACGGGAAGATCGTATGAAAGTCTTTGTGAGCAGACAGAGGGAAAGTACTTTTTTCCTCCGTCAAGACCAAGATGTTGCGGGCGAGATGACGTCGGGAGGTTGGCTTACATGTCACGTGACAGGATCGATTACCGCGAATGGTTATAATCCCTGAGTCTGGAGCGTGGCTGGCCTGGATACAAACTTTTCTCTTTGGGCACTCTAAGCTCCCTTCCTCCTCCCTCTTTGCCCTCTTTCTTCCTTTCCTCTCACCTCTTCTGTCTCTCCTCCTTGGAATAACTGTCTGAGCCTTCTCTTCTGTCCCTACTCTTTTTTCTTCAAGCTCA
>NC_051388.1:59940136-59947636 GCF_015228065.2 Penaeus monodon | reverse complement strand
GGGGGGTTTGGTTGGGTTTTTGGGTTTTATAAAATTTATAAAAAATATTATTAAAATATATATATATTTATATAATATATATTAAAAAAAAATTAATTATTTATATATAATTTATAATTTTATATAAACTTAAAATTTAAAAAATATATATTTTTAAAATTTTAAAAAAATTTTTATATATTGAAAATATTATATTATTAATATATATAAATATATATATATTAGAAAAAAGGGGGGGGGGGAGAAGGAGAGAGAGGAAAGAAAAGAAAAGAGACCCGGGCAGACAGGGGACAACGGGAAAACAGACAGAGGAAAAAAAAAAGAGAAAAAAAATAAAAAATTAAAAAAAAATAAAAATAAAAAAAAAAAAAAAATATATAAAAAAAAAAGATATATATTAAAAAAATTTTTTAAAAAAAAAAAAAAAAAAAAAAAAATTTTTTTTTTTTTTTTTTTAGCCCTTTTTTTTTTTTTTCCCCTTTTCCCTTTAAAGGGGGGCCCCCCCCCCCTTTTTTTTTTTTCCCCCCCCTTTTTTTTTTTTTTTTTTTTCCCTTTTTTCCCCCCCCCCCCCCCCCCCTTTCCCCCTTTTTTCTCTCCTTTCTCCCCCTTTTTTCCCTTTTTCCCCTCTCTCTCTTTCCCCTTCTTTTCCCCCCCCCCCCCCCCCCCCCCCTTTTTTCTCTTTTTTTTTTTTTTTTTTTCCCCCCCCCTTTTTTTCTTTTTTTCCCCTTTCCCCTTTTTTTTTCTTTTTCCCTCCCTGTTGGGGTTTTTTTTTGTGGTTTTTGGGGTTGGGGGGGGTTTGTTTTTTGTTTGGGGGTTTTTTGTTTTCGTCCCCTTTGGGTTTTTTTCCCCTTTTTTTTGTCTTGTGGAAAAAAGAAAAAATCAAGGGGAGCCGGAAAACACGGCCGAAAGCAACCTTTCCTTTGGGCCCGGGGGGGCCCCCCCTTTTCCCCGCGACGGGCCCCCAACTGCTTTTCTCTTTTTCCTTTTCCTCCCCCTCCCGCCCCCCCACCCCCCCCCCCCCCCTTTTTCCCTCCCCCCCCTCCCTCCCCCCTCCCCTCCCCCCTTTTCCCCCCCCCCCCCTTTTTTCCCCCCCCCCCCCCCCCCCCTTTTTTTTCCCCCCCCCCTCCCCCCCCCCCGCCCTTTTTTCCCCCGCCCCCTCCCCCCCCCCCCCCCCTTTCCCTTTCCCCCCCCCCCCCCCCCCCCCCCCCCCCCCCCCTCCCCCCCCCCCCCCTTTTTTATTTTTTTTTTTTCCCCCCTTTCCCTTTCCCCCCCCTTCCCCCCTTTTTCCCCCCCTCCCCCCCCCCCCCCTCCCAATTTTTCCCCCCCCCCTTCCCCCCCGGAACCCCCCCCCCCCCCCCCCCCCCCCCCCCCCCCCCCCCCCGGGGGGAAAAAAAAAATTTTTTTTCCCTTTTTTTTTTCCCCCCCCCCCTTTTTTTTTTTCCCCCCCCCCCCCCCCCCCCCCCTTTTCCCCCAATTTTTTTTTTCCCCCCCCCCCCCCCTTTTCCCCCCCTCCCCTTCCTTTTTTTTTTTTTTAAAAAAATTTTTTTTTTTCCCCCTTTCCCCCTCTCCTCTCCCCTCTCCCCTTTTTTCTCCTCTTCTCCTTTTTTTTCCCCCCCCCTCTCCTCTCTTTCCTTTTTCTTTTCTCTCCTTTTTTTTTTTTTTTTTTTATTTTTTTCTTTTCTCTCCTCCTCTTTTTTTTTCCCCCCCTTTTTTTCTCTCTCTCTCTCTCCCCTTTTTTTTCCCCTCCCCCCCTCTCTTCTCTCTCTCCCCTTCCCCTATCCCCTTTTCTCTCTCTCTTCTCCTTCTCTCTCCCCTCTTTCCCCCCCCTCTCCTTCCTTCTCCTCTTCCCCTCTCTCTCCCCCCCCTTTTTTTTTCCTCCCCTTCCCTTTTTTCCCCCCCCTTTTTAAAACCCTTTTTTCCCCCCTTTTCCCCTTTCCCCCGCCCCTTTCCCCTCCTTTCCTTCCTTTCCCCCCCCCCCTTTTTTCCCCCCCCTTCCTTCCCCCCCCCCCCCCCCCCCCCTTCTCCTTTCTCCCCCCCCCCCCCCCCCCCCATTTTTTCCCTTTTTTTTCTCCCCCCCTTTTTCCCCCCCCGCCCCCCCCCCTCCCTTTTTCCCTCCCCCCCTTTCCCCCCCCCACCCCCCTTTTTTTTTTATTTCCCCCTCCCCCCCCCCCCCCCCCCTCCCCCCCCCCCCCCGCCCAACCCCCCCCCCTCCTATTTTTTTTCCCCCCCCCCCCAAGGGGGGGGGAAAATCTTCTCTCATTCTTCTCTCATTCTTTTTACTTCTCCCTTTCCTTCTTTCCTCTCTCTCTCCCTCTTTCCTCTCTCTCTGTCTCCTAATATTCTCTGCACTACCCTCCATTATTTGCATTTTTCTCCTTTTTGTCCCTGTTTACTATGACTCTGTCCTCTTTTCCCGACGTATTTTTTCTTTATATTTTCTTTGTATTCCTCTTGCTTGTCATTCTCCCGTCATCGTCCCTTAACTGTGTAATCATATCATTCTTTAGTTTCTTTTGTGTTCCTTTTCGTCTTGTTTGAGACGGTTACGTTAGTTTTTTCTCCTTTTTCTGTTGCCGTTTCTTTGTTTGATCTTACTGTTTAGCGCCCTCCTTGTCAGTTCCTTGGGTGCCGACTTATAAATCGCATAAGAGAATTGCTATAAACTTCGAAGTGAATCCTAAAGAAAAAGAAGAAATAACATAGAAAAATATCAAGGAAAGGCCCGTGATAGCGATAAGAGAGAGCAAAGGCGATAAGAAGAAGGCGACGGCGGGCCGCGGCCTCCTCCTCACACGAGCCAGGTCACGGGGCCTAAGTTAGAGGAGGGTGACGGTGCAGTTTTCGGCGGTGAGCGTCGCCGGCCGGGGCGAGGCGTGGGGGCGATCTCGCTCGCTCGGCCTCGTGTGCGCCCTGCCTTCCACACCTCCTTATTTGTCCTTATATGAGTTCGAGCCGATTTGCATGCAGCTGATGATGACGTGGCAGATACGCAGGCGTACGATCGATATGCAATGACGTCGCAAAGGGAGACGAGGCCCGACTCGCCACCCGCGGGAGGCTGGCTACGAAAATACGGTGCTCCGATGCAGCACGTGTGGCCAGCGTGGAGATGAGCGAGGGCCGACAGGCCGCACTGGACATTAAGTAGCCGCGGCCATTTTGCACACGCGGGAGACGGCCATTTTGTTTTGCGTGAGTTTGAGAGCGGCGGCGGCGTGGAGGACCCGGACAGCCGGAGCGTCGGTCGCGGCGGCGGCCAACACGCCGGCCCTGGCGGCCTCTGGCAGTCGCTGGGGAGGCTGGACGGCTGGCCGGGCGAGGGGAGGAGGGGGAGGGGGGGAGGAGGAGGGAAGGAGGAGGAGGAGAAGGAGGAGGAGGAGGAGGAGGAGGAGGAGGAAGAAGATTAAGAAGAAAAGAAGAAGAAGAAAAGTAGGAAGAGTAGGAAGAGAAAGAGGAGGAGGAGGAGGAAGAGAGGAGGAGGGGGTGGTGGAGGAGGGGATAGAGGAGGTGGAGGAGGGGGTAGAGGAGGAGGATAGGGAGGAGGAGGAGGAGGAGGATAGGGAGGAGGAGGAGGAGGAGGAGGGCGAGGAGAGGGAGGCATAGAGAAGGGTTGAGTGCTGACGGCCGGTCCACACACGTGGTTTGCGGGAGAGAGGGGGGGACGGGATGGGAAGGCGTGGGGGAATACCCTCGCTTCCTTCCATCACTGGCTGGGTATCCTATCTTGGTGCAGCCTTGTGGTGCTTCACTCGTGTGCATTTCACGAGGAGGGTGTTGGTGTGTGTGCTGGCGTTACCTTATCTCACTTCACCTCAAGAAGTAGTTTGGCTTGAGGGTGTGAATGATCCCCTCGCCTCCCTGCCACCTCTTCCCTCCCCCCCCTCTGCCTCCTCCCTTCCCCTCCTCCCTCCTCTCTTCTCCCTTCCCTCCCGCCGCCTCACGTCCCCCGCATCATCTACCACTACCGCGCTCCCCCGGCTCTCCTCCCTCCCTCTCTCTCCCCCCTCCCTCCCTGGTAATTCTCGAGCCATCAGAGGGGGCCCTGACGGGGGCTGCGGAGGGGGCACGGCATCCCCTGCTCCCTCATTACCATACCCTCATTAAGTATTCCACCCGGGCCCGTGCGTACCTCCCTCTATGGTCAGTGGGAGCGAGCGTGTATGGGAAGGAGGGTGGTTGGTGGGCACGGCACAAATGGGAGCAAGTTGGCAACAGTTGGTGAGGCCGTAGTGGTGGTCGGTGGTGCGATGGTACCTCCCCCCAGGCCATCGGGGGGATAGGGGAAGGGGGGGCAGGGGGGGGTGGGGGTTTACTCTACAGTTGCCGCACACCAGTAAGATGGAGGCACGTACCAACACCTGCATAAGATGGTGGACTGGGCCTACTTGAGGCCAGCAGGGAGATGGAAAGAGTTCCTTGAAGTGTTCCACCCGCTGGCGCTTTTTTCACTTCGACTGAGAGGAACTGGCGTCATTTAATTCCACTAAAACCTGTACATGCTACTTGCATAAGCTTACACTCTCACAAAATGGAAGTGTGTGCCCATACACTTAGTAGAATTAACTGTATGCTTATAGCTCCCATGATGAGAGTGTATCCTTAAAACACTCACAAGGTTGAAATATGGGGTCCATATACTAAATGAAAGTATGCTAATAACACACAAATGGAAGTCTCTGCCCATACGCCGAAAGAGTGAGAATGTGTGCCAGTATTGTTACAAAATGAATGGGGAGCCATTGCATCAGCTAAGTGGAAACGTCACCCTGCATTGTTACTGATATGCAGACATATGATGCATGGGTGAAATAAATTTGAAGATTTATAGCTATGAATGAAATTAAAGTTTTCATTTCTCGGATCAGAAAATATTCTCGAATATTCACTGACTATGCAATATCAAAGGCCTACAGATATATATGACGTTTACCCACGTTTACTTAGTCTCATTTACGGGATTAGGTGCACTTGTTATAGATTAGTATCTTTATGTAACTATATTATAGTTAATGAAAATGTAGAAGGGGGGAAATTTGGGGAGGGATAGCTTTGATTTAAGTTTACTCGAAAAATTAGACTTAAAAGCCTTTTCATCTCAGTTGTGGATCAATACTTAGAATGCACACAAGTTAGACATGTCATGGCATATGCATGAGATTCGTGTATCATCATCTTCTGTGAGCTTAAGCTCATCTGTGAAAATATAAATCTCAATAATAAATTTGGTGTGTGACACGGTTTCCTAGTGATTTACCTCAATAACACTACACGAGCAATCTGTATAATGAGGAGCTGTCGAGGCAGGCCTCTTTTTAGGGGTGGGGGTTGTACATTCTCTGCTGTAGAATATGTTTAAGGCAGCAGCTGGATGGAGAAAATTACCCTCATTTGAATCACGCGTTGTTACATATAATAATTAAGATCAGTTGACACTGTTCTGTGGCCCATGTATCTGTGATTACAGCCTTGAAATATAAAAGTGTTAAGGGCATATCTTGTAATGACAGGTAAGAATTATGTCAGATTGACGGGAGTTGGTGACTACAGAACTATCTATTTTGATAGGCTTGCATTAAGCCTAAGATGACATCTGCCTCTATACACATGGGTACAGGTGTATTTAGGTGCAAATAAAGAGCCTGTACAAAGACCTATGTTGGTGGCAACGATAGAAATGTTGATACAACGATAGAAAACCTTTTTAAGGCCTTTTTAAGATCCTTAATGGGAAGTCATATGAGAGCCTTCCCTGCGGGGCATAATCCCGAATGTGCTTGTTAATGTGTAAACTATATTTATTGTAAATATATGTACTGACACGTCTTAATCTCTTGAAAGCCTTTAATCGTCATCAAGAGTTGGCCGAAATTCGAGAATATATGAAACGTAAGAAAAAATAATATGTCAAGAGTGTGAAATTAATGTGTGTGTGTGTGTGTCTGTTTGTCTGTCTGTCTGTCTGTGTACGTTTACGTTTACTTGTGTGTGTGTGTGTGTGTGTGTGTGTGTGTGTGTGTGTGTGTGTGTTTGGGGGTGTGTGTGTGTGTGTGTGTGTGTGTGTGTGTGTGTTGCGTGTTGTGTCACAAACCAACACACACCACACACACACACCACACACACACACACCACACCACACACACCACACCATTATACGGGTGTGTTTTGTGTGTGTGTGTGTGTGTGTGTGTGTGTGTGTGTGGTGTGTGTTGTGTGTTAACTACATGTACTACATTACACAACACAAACAACACACACAACACACACACAACACATATAACGGCGTGTGTGGGGTGGTGTGTGTTTTTTGTTTTTGTGGTTTTTTGGGGGGTTTGTTAATATGGATTAGGATTGCTGTGACAGACTCTTCAGTCAAATTGACTTGCCTGTGCGTTTGTGTGTGTACGTGTACACTTACTTGCGTGTATGTACGTGTGTGTGTGTGTGTGTCAGTATACATGTACGTAGACCCGAATACACAACACACACACACACACACACCCACACACACCCCACACCCACACACAACCACACACACACAACCCCACACACACACACACACCCCACACACAACACACACAAACACACACACAAAACAAACCACCACAACACACAAACACCCACCCACACACACACACACACACACCCACACACACACACACACACACAAAACACACACACATTATATTTTATATAATATATATATATATATATATATATATTATAATATATATTATATATATATACTATATATATATATATATATGTGTGTGTGTGTGTGTGTGTGTGTGTGTGGTGTGGTGGGGGGGAAGAGAGGAGAAGAGAGAGAGAGAGAAGAGAAGATAAAGAGGGATGACAGAGAGAGAAAGAGAGAGAAGAGAGAGGAGAGAGAGAGGAGAGAGAGGAGAGAAGATAGGAGAGAGAGAGAGAGGAAGAGAAAGAATGAGGGAAAGAAAAGGAGAAGTAAGGATAGAGAATTTCAAAAAAAAATTCACGACAGGTAGAAAAGAAAGAGGAGGAGGGATTAGAAGGGAAAGCAGGATGGAAGGGGAAACGAGGAAGAGAAGAGAGATATTCAAGAAAAAAAGAGAATAATGAAGAAAGTGACAAAAAGAGAGAAAGAAGAGAAATTCACAGAAATAAATTTAAAAAAAAAACGAAAAAAAAGAAAGGGGAAGACCAGAAGGGAGAGGAGTAAGGGGAAACGAAAGGGAAAGTTTGTAAGAGAAAAAGGGGATTTTGTTTTAAATTTTTTTGGGTTTTTTAAATTTTGTTCGGATGGGTAATTTGGTTCCTTTTCCTTTTCTCTTTTTCTCTTTCATTTGGCCCATCTGTATTTTAAGATTACCTTTCGTTACCCTCCTTCCCTCCCTATCGGTTCCCCCCCCCCCCCCCCCCCCCCCCCCCCCCCCCCCCCCCCCCCCCCCCCCCCCTTTTTTTTTTTCTTCTCTTTTATTTCTCCCCCTTTTTTTCCTTCTTTCTTTTCTTTCTTCTCTTTTCCTT
>NC_051388.1:59935873-59940036 GCF_015228065.2 Penaeus monodon | reverse complement strand
CCCCAAAAAAAAAAAAAAAAAAAAAACCCAAACCACACACACACCCCCACACACACACAACAACCCCCAAAAAAAAAAAAAAAATATATTATATTATATATATATTAATATATATATATTATAATATTTAATTTTTAATATATAATATATAATATTTATATATATATATATATACAAATATATTATAATATATAAATTAATTATATTATATATAACTTTTTTATATAATATATATTATATTAATTATTATATTATATATATATTTGAATGTGTATATATATGCAAGTATGTATGTATATAAATATGTATATAGACATGTATGCCTATGGATATGTATATATTTATATATATTATAATAATTATATAATAATAATAATATTTTTTTTAATATGTTGTGGTGTGTGTGTGTGGTGTGTGTGTGTGTGTGTGTGTGTGTGTGTGTATGTGTGTGGTTGTGTGTGTGTGTGTGGTGGTGTGTGGGTGTGTGTTTTGGGTGTTGTGTGTGTTGATATATGGTAATATTTTATATATATAAATTATTATATTTTATAATATTTTTGTATATATTTTTATATATATGTTACGTATATTTGTAAAATTCGTGTTATATATAATAAAATTAATATAATATATTATTATTATTATATTATATATAAATTATTATTGCATATGTATATGTATATTTTTTATATATAATTTTAATTTAATTAATATAAACATACAAAAAAGGCTATTATATATATATATATATATATATATTAATATATATAAAAATTTTATATTTTTAGAATATAATAAAATAAAATAAAAATATATTATATATTATAATAAATAATATACACATGCTCACACACATAAGTTTGTGTGTATATGTTTGTGTGTTGTGGTATGTTTGTGTGTGTGTGTGTCTGTGGGGTGTGTGTGGGGTTCTGGTGGTGTTTTATATTATTAATATATATAATAAATATATTATATATATATTAAAATTATATATACAATATTGTAATATATATAATAATTATAATATATATAATATATTTATTTATAAAACACTACTACCACCTATACAGATTTGGGGAACACACGGGGCCGGAATAGTTCCCCGTCGCCGGGCCCCTCCCGAGCACCCAAAAAACTGACCAGGGAGTGGCGACAGTGTCGTCGAATGAGGAAAATGTGTCTGGCGAGAAATTTCGGTCATGAAGCCGGGACACATGACACCATGCAATTGTGCAGAAGGGGCCAGGTGTGGGATTCTCTCAGCACCAACGTCTGGAGCTGAACGTTACCTCCCAGTCACAGCCGAGGAGCACCAGATGCATGACGCCAGGCATCTGTGCACGAGATCCAGGTACTCGTATAAGAATCACCACCTCGCCGCCAGGTACACGCAGGGGGGTAACCATGCAATCGGGGCCTCACTGTTGACAATTCTTGCATGACCGACAGTTGGAAAATAGCCACCTCTACTCCCCCCACCCCGTTCCAACCACCTCCCCCCCCCATCATCTTCAGGCATGCCTCTTCTCCTTAACCCTGGTTCGTCATCCAGGCCCTTTATCCCTCCCCCTCCTCCCTACACCCCTGCCCTTTCACTTTTTATTTTTTGTTTCTCTCTTCTCTCTCTCTTCTCCTCTCTCTCCTCTCTCTCTTTCTCTTCTCTTTTCTTCTCTCTCTTTTTTCCCCTCTCTTTTCTCTCTCTTCTCTTTTTCCCCCCCCTCTCTTCCCCTTCTCTCTCTCCCTCTCTTTTTCTCTCACTGTCTCTCTCTCTTCTCCTCTCCCCCTCTCTCTCTTCTTCTCTCCCTCTTTTTCCCCCTCTCCCTCCCCCCCCGCTCGCCCTCCCTCCATTCCTTTTTCCCTCCCCCTCCTTCTCCCCCCCCTTTCCCTTTTTCCCTCCCTTCTCCCCTCCCCCCCTTCCTTTTTCCCCTCTCCCCCTCTCCCCCTCCCCCCCTCCCCCCCACCCCCTCCCTCCTTTCCCTTTCCCCTTCCTCCTTCCCCCTCTTTTTCCCCTTCCACTCTCTCCTCAGTATCTGTACCTTCTTCCCCTTCTCACTCCCTCCTTTCCTGTCCTGTCTCCCCCTCTCTCTGGTTCCTTTCCTTTTCCTTCATTACTTACCATTCACCTCCCCCTTCCCTCCCCTTTCAGTCTTTCTCAACCATTCAATTCTCCATTCCCCTTTCCTCCATTCCTCCCTCCCCTTCCTTTTCCTTTTTCATTCCCTACCATTCCTTTCTCCCCTCTCTCCCTCTCATCTCTGCTTCCCTCTCTTCCACTTCCCCTTTCTCTCCCTTTCCCCTCTTGGACTGTACACATCTTTTTGATCGACCTGCATCCCTCCTCCGTCCCTCGACCCATACACTCCACTGCTGTCTAGTCAGAGACTTTTACTTACTCAACACAGACCAGTCATCGGTGCCTTGAAATGCTCCCTTCACCCCATATCACGTTTATTCATTTTGCTCCGGCCAAACCAATGAGTTATCTCCTCTCGCATAACGTTGCCCCCGTTCTGTACCGGGTCTGGACCGGAGCCTTATCCCCCCTCCGGTATGGTTTTGGCCTCCGTTCACTCATTTCCCGGTATCGGTTCAGTCCCTCGTTGCTTTTCCCTGACCCTCCAATATTCGCATCGCTGTTGTCGAGGCCCTTGCATTGTGTTTGCAAGGATATTATGTTTACCGGTGTTCCTCCAATCAGCCGGCCCGTCTTTCCCTTTTGTATTTTCCAACCCTCCGGCCTCCTCCCGGTCCCCTCTTCCCCAATTTGCCCTCTTCCTTGGGCCCCCCCCAAAAGATGCCCCCCAGCCCGGCCGCACCTTTAACGCTCCCCATATTGGCACTCGAGGCCGGCTTCATCTTCCCGGCGCGCCCCTATCCCCCTCTCTCTTGACTGCCCTCAGGAGTGCCAATTATTATCGGCTGAGTTTGGGGGGAGGTCGCGAGCTGGGGAAGGGCGTCTTCATTACGGCGAAATAGAGAGTTGGTCTGTTAACGTCTTGGTTTGTCTGGTCCGCGAAACCTTAAACATCTTCAGGGTGGTTGAATAGTTTGCTGATCTGCATGCAAGAAGAATAGCGATGAGCACATACTGATTTGCGCTTTTCCTTTAAATGGCATTTGACGTTCCCCTCTCCCAAAAGGAAAGCCTGTCCTTCTTCCCCTCTCCAGCCGAAGCATCCTTTCCCAGTGGCCCATTCCCCCTTTATTTTTCCCTTCTCTTGTTTCTCTTCCTGTTCCTTCCCTTTTCTCCCTCCTCCCCTCCTTCTCTTCCTTCCCACTCGCTTCGCTGTCCGAGCTCTCAATGTACACAAGGCCGGGCGGGGGGACACTGACCACATACAATCTCAAACAAACACCCCTCCTGTGTTTTCGACTCCCGCCTCCAAACCAATTACATTTTCCTTCAGATGGGCCTCGAGTCTCTGTTTTTGTTCCTGGGATAAAAACGCCGCAAGGCTTGATTAATTTTATCAAGGGAGGCATTGGGGGGGAGCGGGGAGGGGATCGCCTAAATGGACTTGTGTTTGCGACTCTGCGGTGATTCCTTCTCCTTCCTACGTGCGGGATTTTTTTCCCGGAAATCATGGCCACAGGATTCCATTGCTTGTCTTCGAGCGATTGGGCTCTCACCTCTAATCATCGCTACTCTTTATCGGTCTTTTCTGTTATCCCCTAATTCTCGCTGCTCCTCTTCCACCTCCTTGTGTGCTGCTGCTGCAAATGTTGTGGTTTCTGTAGTACGTGTCTCCTTAATGCTAAATGGGAACCCGGTGAACCAAGGATAATCTCCTTGTTTACTTTCTTCCCTTTTTAAATTTTTTGAATTTCTCTCTCCCTCCCTCTCCCTTTCCCCCTCCCTTTCCCCCTCCCCTCCCTTCAACCCCCCCCTTCTCTCTCTTTTCTCTCTTTTCTCTCTCTCTTTCTCTGCCTCTCCATTTTCTCTCTTCTCTCTTCTCTTTCTCTCTCTCATTCTCCTCTCTCTCATTCTCTCTCTCTCTCTCTCTCTCTCTCTCTCTCTCTCTCTCATTCTCTCTCTTCTATTCTCTCTTCTTCCCCCTCCCTTCCTCCTCCCCCCCTCTCCCTTTTTCTCCCCCTCTCTCCCTTTTCCACCCCCCTTTCTCTCTCTTTTTCCCTTTTTCTCCCTCCTCTCTCTCTCCTCTCTC
>NC_051388.1:59913333-59918333 GCF_015228065.2 Penaeus monodon | reverse complement strand
CACACCAAACGCACACCACACACACCCCCCAAAAACCAACCACACACAAATACATGTATTTGTATGTACACACACAACACACACCACACACACACAACACACACACCCCCACACACACACACACACACCTATATATTATATATATATATATAATATATTATAATATATTATATATTATAGGTGTGTGTGTGTGTTGGTGTGTTTGGTGGGGGGTTTGTGTGGGGTTGTTGGTGTGTTGTGTGTATGTGTGTGTTGTTGGTTGTGTGTGTGGGGTTTGTGTGTGTGTTGTGGTTGTGTGTGTGTGTGTTTTGTGTGTGTGTTTTTTTGGTGTTGGGTGTGTGTGTGGGGTGTTGTGTGTGGGTGTGTGTGGGTGTGTGTTGTTGTGTGGGTGGGGGGGTTTGGGCTGGTGTGTGGGGGTTTGTGTGTTGTGTGTTGGTGTGTTGTGTGTGCCCTGTTGTGGGGGATAAATTATGCAGTGATATATATGTTTTATTTAATAGCCATATTGTATGGTTTTAGTGTTGTGTGTGTGTATTTATATATAAATATATATATTAATATAAAAATATAATCTATATATTTTAATAAAATATTATTATATATATAATATTAATTATATATATATATATATATATAATGTCCCTATGTATAACATAAATACAACACCACACACCACACACACACACACACACACACAAATATATTATAATATATATATAAAAATTATATAATTTAATTATATATTATATACATACGAAACACATAATATATGAAACTTAAACATACTTATACGCTGTATAGTCTGAACGCTCCTGTGCTAAAAAAATCCCTCCTCCGAGTCTGTCATACTTTAAAACCCCTTTTCTCGAAAGGGGGAAAACCCCCCCCCCTCCCCCCGGCCGAAACGCACGACCGCCGAGGGCCCGGGCGGGCCCGGGGAGCGCTGGCTCCCCGTCAGGGGGTTTCCAAGGGTACGCTGTCGAATGTTTCTCACGAGCTCGTATCTATATCCAAAGTCATTGCCTTTCCCAGTGTCAAAAAACCGCCTCAAGTATCCTTTTCTCCCGGGTTGTTTCTCGGTGTCGGCGTCCCCCTTTTTTCACGTGGCAGGACGGGGCTAGGGGCCCGGTTTTGACTATGTGTCCCTCCGACTTCAAGTGCGATTTTTTTCATTTTCGATTTTTTTTTTGGGCTCGGGCTATTGTTTGTTTTACACACGTTCCCTTTACATGTTCGCTTCTTTTCCCCTGATTTCTTCGGTCGACCAGGGGGGCTCTCTTTTCTTTTGAGACGCAGGCCCCCAGACAAAGCTTCCCCCCCTCCCCCTTCGGACAGGTTAATTAACCAATGAGACAACTTTGTCAGCAAGAAATTTTATATGCACCCTTTTCATTCTGCTTTCCCAAAGGGGTTAATAACTTTTCTTTTTTTTTACTTTCAGGATTCCAATCCGTTGCTTTTAGATACTTGTCTACGGTTTTCTTTTTTTTTTAAATTCCTCATCCACGTCAAACAGGGTCTAACAGTACATATAACTATTATATGTATTTTTTTGTAAACCCCCCTTTAAGGCATGTTTTTTCTCTTCGGGCTCCCTCGTGAAAACCCAACAATTCCTTAATTTGCCACGGGCCCCACTTTTTTCATCAGTGACCTTTTTTCTGTAAAAAAAATTTCCTGAACATTTCTAAGTCCACCAACAACAACTCCTCTCTAAAAAACACTCAAAAGCCTGCTAAAAATTTCCCTTTCTGAACTCATAGCCTCATGACAGCCCCTTCTTCCCGGCCCAGTATACCTCGCCTCGAGTCTAGTCGTCGGTTTTTTGCTAATACATCCCGGGGGCCCCCGCTCCCTGCGCCCGTGCCAAGGCCTCTGTTATTAAAAAACCCGCGACCCAAAATCGCCCGGGTTTTTTAATTACACACCAATCCCTCCCCTTCGGCGCATTTCCCTAACCAAAGGCCGTTCCGGGGAGCTACGTGGTTCCGGACTTCTTTTTTTCTTTTCCCAAAAAATTTTATATGATTCTCCGGCATGGGGGAAAATGCAAAATGCGACACTATAGCTCCCGCTTCCTCGTTTTTGCCGTCACCCACCGCCATTTCCATGGCAACACGAAAAATCAAAGTATGCAAAGTATTACAAATTCAAATTCAAAATTTCCTATAAAAAAGTGCAATCATATGAAAATGTTCTGCAGTGGTGCAACTATATTTAATACGAACAAAAATTTTACAACCCGGGGGGGCGCGACACAGGCCCGGGGGGGGACGCGGCCCGTTTCCCCCCTTCTTCGAAAAGCAAAAGAAAAGTTCACTTTACTCCCCCCCCCCTCCTTCCCCTTGCCCCCTAAAACCCCCTCCTCCCCTTCCCCTTTTTCCCTCCATTCCCCATTCCCTTCCCCCTTCCCCCCATTTCCCCCTCCCTTTCTCTTATCTCCTTCCCTTCCCCTTTCCCCCCTTTCTTGAAGGAACGCCCTTCGGCTAGAGCAACGAGAGGGGCACCCTACCGGGGGAAACCCCTCAAATTGAAAGGGGGGCAGAAACACAAAAAAAAATGTTGCAAATTTTAAAATTAGGTGTGTGTGGGGTAAGTGTGAGGGGAAGTGACAATGGCATGTGGTTTGGAAAGGGGGTTTGGGGGGGGGGGAGAGGGGGGGGGGGAAGGGGAGAGAGAGAGGGGCGAAAGGTGGGAGAGGGGGTGGAGAGGAGGCGGGGGAGGAGAGGGGAGAGGGGGGCGAAGGGGAGGGAGATAGGGAGAGAGGGGAATGGGGAGGAGGGGGGCAGTTGTGCGAGGGGACGATCAGATGGTAGAGGGGGAAAAAATGTGAAAGCAATGGTGTGGAAAGAAAAAAGGGTTGCAGGTGGTGTGGTAGAGCGGTGAGGCAGGTTTAAATAATTTCAAGGGGGAAAGGTAAATGGGGAGAGGTGGTAAAAGATTTGATGTTGCTCAGCTCTTTTGCTTTGCTGTTGATGATAAAGATTTTTACAAAATCTCGTCACTGTCATAATTAATTTATTTTAAGCATTGTTTTAAGTACGGGGAGTACATTATGATCTAAATACAACATGGTTGTATAAAAGCCTTTGGCTGAGCGGGAGTGACTTTTCATAGTTTTCCCCTGGGGTTTGAAAAATTAAAATTTAAAAAAAACATATCATACTCATCATCATCACCATCACCACCACCATCTCGTCATCACTATCACCTCAAAAACCCCCACCTCCACCACCCACATCATTTTCTCCACCACTCCCTCAAAACCTATTCAAGTCCCCCTATCAGCAAAACACTCAATAAAAATAAAAAGGAAAAAAAAGAAAAAAAAGAAAGAAAGAAAAAAAAAGAAAGAAAGAAAAAAAAAATAAATAAAAAAAATGAAATAAAATAAAAACCAGTATTGCCCAAAAACGATGCAAGCAAGAATGAAACGTTTTTCTACTTTTTGAAACATCTTTTATTCCCCGAAGGGTATTTAAAAATTTTTATGCAAAACTTCCAAGCAGGGAGGGGAAAAATTTCCCAGGATAACACGGCATTTCCGGAAAATGCGTGCTTGCCCGTGCATGGCAAAAAAAAGGGGTGCTGCAATTCAGGGGTTTTTGCAGAAATGTAGAAATAAAAAAAAAAAAAAAAACAATCAAAAAGAAAAAAAAATTGGCCCATTATAAAAAAAACTAATGGATGTGGGGCAAAAATATCCAAGTACAATGATGATGAGCTGGTGATGATGATTAAAAATACGGTGGGGGGTGAACGCGAAAAAGACGACGACGACGCGACGAGACGACGAACGATGATGATGTCATTTATGGTGATGAAAATTTGAGCATCATCTCCCCATTAGTTTATTAACTTACTATAATTATCATCCCGTAATGACTGATAATAACAGCCGTAGCATATAATAGCAATAAAAAATAATAAAAAATAAAATGATTAAAACAACACTACTCCACTACTCCCACCAAAACTAGTAATATAAATAAAACTAATAATTTTAAAAATAAAAATTAAAAAATTTATAAAATATAATGATTATTGTAATAATAATGATAATAAAAAAAAAACAATAATAATAATAATAACAATAATAAAATAATAAAAAATAATGATGATGATAATAAAGTAATAAAAAAAAACAAGAAAAAAGAAAACAAAAAAAACAGCAAAAGATAATAATAATAATAATAATAATAATAATAATAAAGTAATATCATAATGATAAAAATGGAATAAAAAAATAGTAATAATATTTTAAAATTATAATAACATAACAATAAAAATAAATAAAACGATTAAAATAATAATAATAAAATAATAATGATAAGAATATTAATAATAATAATTATTATTACTATTGTTACTATAGTAAAAAAAATGTAAAGATAAAAAATAATCATATGAATAACATTAAAAACAATTATATTTAAAATTAAAACAAAAAACTAAAATGTAAAAAACTGATAATAATAAGATGATGGGTAAAATCACAACAAAAAATTAAAATAACAAAAAAAAATTAAAATAAAAATAAAAAAATAATTAAACAGAAAATAATAATAATAATAATAATAATAATCAAACATTCAAAAAGATACTAAAGCAAAATATACACACCCACAACGATTTCAAAATATCAACATATATATATTATCATATATATTATATAATATAATATATTATATATATATATATTAAAATATATATATAATATATTATAATACATATGTACATACTACAATATACATATTCATACATACAACATACACACACAAAAACATACATATATAAAAAAACACACACACACAAAACACACACAAAACACAACAACCACACCCCACACAAAACATATGTATATATGTACGTAAGTGTTTTTTTTTTTTTTTTTTTTTATATAAATTTTTAAATTATATATATTTTATATATATATATATATATAAAATAATTATATTTATTTAAAAATATAAAATAATATATATTTTATATATATATAT
>NC_051388.1:59874651-59899651 GCF_015228065.2 Penaeus monodon | reverse complement strand
TGGTTCCAAAACCCCCAATCTGTCCAACAATACCCGGGGTTTTAAAAAACGCAGGAAAGGGCCCGGGCCCACACAAATCTCGGATGTTGGGACTAGACAGCTACTTTTGGACGATATTCATAACCCCCACAAACACCCAGGGCCCAATTGTTTTTTACCTCGCATTCCACTCGAAGCCACACCGCACATTCACCGCCCCTAAAACTGCCCCAAAACCTCACGCACACAGCCCGGGAGAGATAATAAAAAAAACACGTATACACAACAAAACAGCCCCCAAACACCCTTCGCTTAAAAATGCTCCCCAAAACCACTCCGCCGTTTCTGCCAGACCTGGAGACACAGAGTCCCCCCTCACGTGAGAGCCCAGCCTTCCCAATACATGGGGCAAAACCCGGGGGCCCCCCTCCAGGCCTGTTCAGGAGGACACCCCCGGCAAAACCCCCCGGGCCTGGCCGGGGAACCCCCGTGGGTTAGTTTTAGTGGCGTTTTCTAGAATCCCTGCGCGCCGTTGAACGAAAATATTTTTTGGATTATCTTTAAAATTTCATGAGGGAAAGTTTTTCCAGTTTTTGCCAGCCCCCCCTCAAACCCCATTCGCATCAAGAGGGGACAATTTTAAACTTTTTTATTCCCTCGTTATCCACTATTTTTTTAATTAATAGAACATCCCAGTAGGGCCCCTCGTCAAACCCCGGATGAAACGACGCCTTTGGGGGTTACGAGTTTACAATTTTTTTCCTGAATTTTTTACTTTTGGTTTTTGAAAGCAGTAAAGGGGGCCCGACCCCCAGGGGGAGATGGGGTTATTTATATTAATCAAAAAGGGATTTTTTTCTTTATTAAAGGTTCCGTTGGGGGAGTGTCCAAGGGCCCCCCTTTTTTACCCCGGGCCGACCTTGGCTGGATGATCCCCAAACCCTTTTTTTAATTTTTAATTATGATAAAATATATATAAATATTAATATTTTTATATATTATATTATATTTTAAAATATATAATTTTATTAAAATTTTATATAAAAAGTATAAAATATTAAAAATTATATAGTAAAATTATATTAAAATATATATAGGGTATAAATAAAATATTATATATATTAATATGTATGTATGTTTTTGTATGTTGTATGTTGTGTACGTGCCCCCGTGTGCTTTGGCGTGTGTTGTTTGGTTTTGGTGTGTGTTTTGGTGTGTGGTGTGTGTGTGTGTTGTGTGTGTGTGTGTTGGGGTTTTGTGTGTGTGGTGTGGTGCTTTGGGCGTGTTTTTTATGTATGAATGTATGTATATATTGGGAACGGATAGCTTTACTATAAGATCTTTCAAAGCGTAAAAAAAAATTTATCCCCAAATTTTCCCATGAAGCAAAAAAATGTTTCCCTCCCATGTTTTTTCTTTTGGGAGTTGGAACTTGTAAAACCCCTCACTAAATTGGTCCCTTTAAGGGCCCCTATAAAAATTAAAGTTTCATTTGCTGGAGGCTATATATATATAAATAAAATTTTTTGGAATAATTTAATATTTTTAATATATATTATATAAAAAATTATTATATATAGAAAGTAGATAGATGATATAAAAAACAACACACCCACCCCCACACACACACACACACACCCACACCCCACACACACACCACACACCCCACACACCTATAAAATATTTTAAAATAATTATATATAAAATATAATATAAAATTTTATATATATAAAATACATATATATTTATTTTATATATGTATATATATTATGTGTTATATATATATATAAAAATATATATATATATATATATATTTTAATAGAAAAAGGAGAAAAGGGAAGAGGGGGAGAAAGGAAGGGGAAGAGGGAGAGAGAGGGGGAGAGAGGGGAAAAAAGAGATAAAGAAAAAAGGGAATAAAAGGAAAAAAGAGAAAAAAAATAGGAGAAAGAGAGAGAGAGAGATAGAGGGAAAAGAGAAAGCGAGATAAAAGGAGAAAGAGAGAGAAAGTTAGAAGTAGAGAGAGAGAGAGAAAGAAGGGGGGGAGAGAGAGAGAGAGAGAAGAGAAAAGGGAGAGAGAGGAGAGAGAGAGGGGAAATTTTTTTTCAAGGGGGGGGGGGGAAATGGATACCAAACATTTTACGACTAAAAATATTGCACATGTGACTGTGGACCAAAAGATTTTGGGTTTTAGGGCCTTTTTTTTAAACGGGGAGTTCTAACTAGTTTTTTTAAAAGGAAATTATTAAAGAAATGAAAAACATAATGTATTCAAAAAATTTGAAAAAAAAAAACCCCTTTTTCCCAAAAGAGGACGGAAGGAAAAATAAAAAAATAAATTTAAATAAGGGGTTCCCCCAAAACAAAATTTTAAGAAATAAGTAAATTAAAAAAAAATTATGAAGAAAAAAAAACCTTCCTTCAACACTGGAGGAGCTTCAGTAAAATTTTCCCCCCTAGTAGAAAATTTCCTTTTAAATGCCCCCGGGCCCTTGAACATAAAAAGCAGTGATGCCCAAGAATTAACGGCGAGATCCCAGGTGTCAGGACCCCCCGGCCCCCTGTCACGGGGCTTCCCCCCATTCCTGGCCTTGAGGGAAAATTGGGGGCAATCCGGCTTTGGCCCTTTTGGTTTTTCTTTTGCTTATTATGAATATGTTTAGGGTATATACTATGCATGATTACATATATGTGTTGGCTTACATAAACATATGCGCGCGCTCGCCGGGGTGTGTGTGTGTGGTGGGTGTGTGTGTTGTAAATTTAATAATATATATATATTATATATTTTAATATAAAATATATATATTATATAAAAAAATTATTTTATAAAATTAAAATATTTTTAAAATATATATTAAATTATATATAAAATATAAAATATAAAATTATAAAAATAGTTTATATATAAAAAATATATCCCCCATAAGGTGTCCCTATGTATATATTTAAAAATTTATTCCATATTTTTATTATAAAAATTTTAAATTTATATCTATATATAAAATTTTATTATAAAAACATTTAAAAATAAAATTTTATATAAAAATTTTTTCTATATTTTTAAAATATATTATATTAAAATATATAAATTATATATTATTTTTAATTATAATATTATTTTTTATGTTCAAAAGTATGTTTTATATTGTGAAGTGGTGTGTGCTTTGTGCGTGTGTGGGGTGGTATATAAAAATGTATTGGGGTTATATAAATTATATATATGCCACAAAAACCAAAAACACTTTAACACCACACACCACACACACACACACACACAACCCCCCCCCCACACAAAAAACCCCAACACGACACACACCACCCACACCACACAAAAACACACACAACACACACACACACACACAAAAATACATATATATATAAAATATATATATAAAAAATATATAAAACTATATATATATATTATACTATTTTATAAAAACAAAATAATATATTATTAACAACATAATATATTACATAATGAAATAATCTTTTATACATATATTCCCTATATATGTTATATATTTTATATATAATAATAAAATATATATATTATTATATTTTATATATGTATGTAATAAATTTTTAAATATACATGTTATATGTTGTTCGGTATGTTTGTTGTGGGGGGGTAATCTATATGTTATTAACAAAAATCCCATACCTATATAGGTAATGTATCACACACACACACACATGTTTTAAATATATTTAATTTTTATATTTTAATATATATATATATATATATTTTTGGTTGTGTGTGTGTGGGTTTTTTGTTGTTTTGTGTTGTGGTGTGTGTGTTTTATAAATATGTATTAGTAATTTTATTAAAAATATATTTATATATATATAAAAGGGTATGTATGATATGTTGAAATAAACATATTCATAGTTTTTAAACCTAAAAAATATATTTTATTTTATTTTATTTTATATATATATATAAAATTTTATTATATATATACAAAATATATAAAATAATATATATTAAAATATATATATTATTTTATTTTTATATATTTTTGTTACACAAAATTTATATGTTATTGTATTTTTTTCCGTGGGGGGGTGTGTGTGGTGTGTGTGTGTATGTGTTTAAAATTTTATGTTAAAAATTATATATATATATTATAAAAATATATTTTGTATGTTTAAGTGTGTGTGGTATATATATATATATATAATATAAAATATATAATTAATGGGGTGGGGGATTTTGTGTGTGTGTTTGGGTGTTGTGTGTGTGTGTGGTGTGTGGTGTGTGTGGGTTGTGTTTTGTGTGTGTACACTTTGCAAACACACACTTTTACACACCCCACCCCACACACACACAAAAACACACACACACACCACAATATATAGATATACCACACTTATACAAAACAAAATTAATATAAAATATAAAAAATTAATATATATATATTTTATTATATTTTTAAAAAATTTTATATGTGTGTATATTTTATAATATCCCATTTATTTTAATTAAAATATATATCCCACATGTATATATGTGTTTTTGTGTCCCCTTATATCCCATATATATATATATAAATAATAAAATTTTAATATAATATATCTATATATATTTTATTTTAATATATTTTACTATATCCCATATATGTAAAAGGTTTTTTAAACCCCGTGTTGTGTGTGTATAATTAAATATGTATTTATATTATATATAAAATATATATCTATATATACATATTATTTTAAAAAATTATATTCTAATATATGTATATAGGGATGTATAAGTTTGTTTTATTATTGTGTGTGTGTTTGTTTTGTTTTGTGTGTGGGGTGTGTGTTGTGTGTGTGGTGTTGTTTTGTTAAATGTGTGAAATGTGTGTGTTTTGTGTTTGTGTGGTGTGTGTGTGTTTTGGGTGTGGGGTTTTGTGTGTGGGTGTGTGGGGTGTTTTGGGGTGTGTGTGTGTGTGTGTGTGTGTGTACACATGCAAACCCCAACACCCCCACATACACACCCCCAAAACCCACACACCCAAAATACATATACATATCCCAATACATATACAAAATAATATACATCATACAAAAAAATTAATACATAAAATCCCTTACTTTAAAAATCCCCGATATCCATAAAAGAAATATACATTATATTTAAAAGATATAAAATTTTATAATTTATAAAATATATATATAACTTTTAAAATACGCCCTACAATACAATACGTCTTTAATAGGTCACACCCACACACAAAACCCACACCCCACAAACCACAAAACACACACTGAAAATAAAAAATATATATTATTATTTTAAAATAAAATATATATATTTTTATATATATATGTGTGTTGTTTTGTGTTTTTGGGGTGTGTTTGTGTTTGTGTGTGTGTGTGGTGTGGGGTGTTGTTGTTACCAAATTTATGACGTAATTATATGTGCCCCCTGTGTAGACTACCGGAATATAATATATGTGTATCTGCAGGTTAAAATTGATTGTGTTATATATATTTTTATTTTGTGTGTTTTTGACCTTTTATTCTACTAAAAACATCCCCATTCAAACTCACATCCGGCTTCCCCAACGAACAAAATTAAAAAACTGGCCTCCCTTTCCTTCCCGGCCCTTTTGGTCACGAAGACCCCCTTTCGACCCACCCAGCGAATGATCCGGGGAGGCCAAAATATTGTTCTAGTTTCTCGCCGAGAAGCCTCCGTTGAACTGCATATCTCTCTCTCTCACAGGGATCCTTGTGGTCCTGTGCTTGTGGTCACGACTCGCCCTTTGGCTAGACAAACTCACGGCGACGATAAAAGTGCGATGAATTAGACAGAGTCATAACACGGGTTGTTAATTTCCTTTCGAAGAGACAAAATAATTTAGGGAAATAGGGGGGCCCTCCCGGACGGGGCCCCTTGGGATTCGCAAAGGGAAAACCCCTGACTTAAACGTCCCTTTCCTCTCCTCTTTCGTCATTTCTACATTTTGATTTGTATGTGTTCGGATGCAACGTTGTTTAGTTTTATTTATGATTTGCTGGTGGTTTCACTCTATGGGAGCACTCTCTTTTTTACTTCACTGTTGTTATTGTTGTTGTTTTTGTGTTTGTTGTTTTGGTGCCCAACATAAGCTTGTGGCGTTTCTTTTCGGGTTTTATTGGGTCGGCGTGAAAAAAAGCTTTATAAATTATTTTGCCGGGGAGGGAAAAAAAGATCGGGTTTAATTTTTCCCCTTTTAATTATCTGGGGTTTCCCTTTTAAAAAAATTTCTGTTTTGGGCCCAGTTTTATAGGGGGAAAGGAAAACACTTTTTAGCGCTTAAATTCCCCAGAAATATTGTATTGTTTATATTGTTTTAAAACGTGAGACGTAAACGCAACCTGGCGTGACATACATACAATAGAAAAACCCGCGCCCAAATTTTGAAGAAAACACTGGGGTCCTCTCCCCTTGGGTCATCAAAAAGTTCGGTTGTTCTGTGAGAAAATTTTTCATTATACTTGCATGGACCTGTTAAAGAATATTAACAATACTATAAACCAGTTTTGTTTGTTCGAATGTACTCAATATAGAAATCGCATATGTAGTTTCGAGTAATCATAGAGTGTGGAGTTCTTTTTTTATGGTTGTTTAGGCTTTCTTGCATGATCCCCCAAATTCCATGCGGGGAATATTTTGTGGTTTTTTTTTTCCCCTTTTTCCCCAAAAGCTTTTCATTTTAATTAAAAAAGGGACGGTTATTTTTTTTTTCTCTCACCTCAAAAGCAATCAAAAAACCCGCTTACTTAAAGTAATAAAAACAATAACGATAATTTAATTAGGTTCATGTAAAATTGTTATTGTAATCTATGTAAGTATGGATATAGGTATGTATCTGTGTATGTATGTATATATGTATGTGTACGTATGCATGTGTGTATTTATCTATCTATATCTCTCTGTCTGTCCATCTATCTGTCAGTCTTTTTTTTTTTTTTTTTTTTTTTTTTTTTTTTACTATCTATCTATGTCCCTGTCGGTCTGTTTTTATCTTTTTTTAACTATCCATCTAGCTTTGTCTACACCTAGATTTGTTTATCTATATCTCTCCATATATTATATATAAATCTATATATATCTGTCAACCTATCTATCAATATAATTTTATATAAATATATTATATATATATATAATATAATATATATAATATTTTATTATATTATATAAAATATATTTTGTTGTGTTGTGTGTGGTTTGTGTTTTGCGTGTTTGCGGGGGTGTGTTGTGTGTGGGGTTTGTGTTTGTGTTTTTTTGGTATGTGTGGTTGTGGTTTTGTGTGCAAAACCCCTGTGTGGGGAAAATGGGGCATATAAAAAAAAAAAAAACAAAGATTAAAAACAAAAAGTACCCATCATAATATAATTATATCTTTTTATGTTTTTATATATATATATATTAAAAATAATATATATATAAAATTATATATTTTTTCCCGTGTATTAAAACATGTAAAACCCTATCTATCTGTCTATCTCTCTCTCCCCTCTTCACCCCTCTCCCCTCTCTTTTCCATTCTATCTCCTCTCCTCCTCTCCTCTACTTTTCTAAATCTCCCTCCCCTCTCTCTCTTTTTTCTGTTTTATATATATATAATTTATTTTAAATAAAATTTATAATAAAAATAAATAAATTTTTATTATATACTGTGTGTGTGTGTTTTGTGTTTTTGTTGTGTGTGGGTGTGTTTTTTTTGTGTGTTTTTAAATTTTTTATAAAAAATATAAAATATATATATAATATATATATTAATAAAATATATATAAATATATATATATTAAAAATATATATTGTATGTTTTTATTTATTTCCCTATTTTAAAACTATATTTTAAAAACAAACATACATCATACATATAATATAAAATATACATATGTTTTATATATATTTTGATATTTTTAAAAAAATATATATATATATGTATTATATAATATTGTATATATATAAAATTTTGAAATATAATATATATTAATAAAATTTTGGGTGTGTGTGTGTGTGTGTTTTGTTGTGTGTGTGTGTGTTGTGGTGGGGGGGGTTTGTGTGTGTGGGGGTGGTGTGTGTGTGTTTGAAATGTGTGTTTGGTGTTTGGGGTGTGTGTGTGTTGTGTGTGAACATTTTTTATATCCCTTTAATGTTATATGCCCAATATAAAATACAAATGCTCCCAGTTTTTGGAAAAAAAGGAGAGAAAGAAGAAAAAATTTTTGGGCACCCTCTGAGTCTCATGCACAAAAAACTGGGCCTTTGCCCGGGAAAGGAGGGAAAGGGTGGGGGGAAAAGGGGGAAAATCAAATCCTTTTACGATTTTAAAAAAGGGTTGGATTTTTGGGCCCAGGGCCCGACCCGGGGCCCCAGGGCGCGGGGGAAGGGGGGGGGGGGGCCCCGCCTTTATATTTTCCCGGACGTGGGTGAATGTCCACAAAAGGCACAAAACCACACCCCACACACACACATCCACACCACACAACACACACACACCCACACACACACACCACACACACACCCCACACACACACACACACCCCCACCCCACACCCCAAACATACATACTTTAAAACATAAAAAAGGAGACATTTTGTTTTTATTTTTTTTCCGGGGGGGGGGCCCGAATGGTTTCCTGGTAAAAAAAAAGGTCCGTTTTCCCCTTTCCCCTCCTTTAAGCTAACATTTTAAAAATTCCTTTTTTTTGTGCCCAGAAAATGGGAGTGACGCCAGGTGATTGAGTTTTTTCATGGGGCCTCAAAATAGATTTTGAATACCGGAAAATCAAAAACATCCCGCTCGGGAAACCCCTTTGGACCCACCACACACACAACACACACAAACACACACACACACACACAACACCACAAAACAAAACACCACACACACAAACACACAACCCACCCCACACACACACACACACCCACACACACACACACACACACACACACACACACACACACCATACACACACACACACCATACATACGTTTATGAAATAATCTGTACTTTCAGTGTTTTTTTTGGCATTTCAGATTTAAGCGTTGACTTGTGTAAAGGGACTTGTCTTTTAATTTTATACACTGGCGGGTTAAAGTGTAATTAAATAGATAAGTAGATAAATGGGTGATGTGTATAGATATCGATGTATATCAGTATTTTTTGTTCATTCAGACGTGTATGTTGTGTGGTATATATTTTTCACATTTCCCCCCGGGAAACAGACAAAATTTTTTAAATAAAAAAATGAATGGGTTTTTTTAGACAAATGGGATATCCGTAAGTAGCCCCCCAGTATCTCCCAATTTTTTTAATGCTCAACATACTTTACTTTAGAAATTTATACAAAATTATAAAAAATATATATATATATATTATATTTTTATTATTAATATATATTTATATATTTTAAATTTTTATAAAATTTTAATAAAAATTTTAAAATATATAAAATATGTATGTTGTGTATATATATTATGTTGGGGTTTTTAAAATATATGTTATGTATAATGTATAATATGTATGAAAATATATTTTCCCCCACACACACACCACACACACACACACCCCACACACAACAACACACCACAAGCCTCACACACACACACACACACACCCACACACACACAAACACACACACACACACAAACCCAACACATTACACGTATTTTTTTAAAATTTTATATAAAATATACACACAAAATATAAAATTTTAAATAATATATATATTTTATATATAATATAACAAAACCATATTATATAAATACCCAATTTTATATTTTAACATTTTATAATATAAAAATAAAAAAATAATTATAAAATATATAAAATTATATATATTTAATATATATTTTATATATTATATAAAATTATAAAAAATTTTAATATTTACCTTTTATATAAAAATATATATTTTAATATATTTATATATTATATTTACATAAAAAAATTTTAAAAACCTAAAAGATACATATACTTTATACATTTTTTATATATATATATTATATATAAAATATTTTATTATATATAAAATATTATTATATTATATAATAAAACACACATTGTGGGGGTTTTGGTTTTTGTGTTTATTCCCTATATATAAGAAACTTATATATATAAATAAAATATATATATTATATATTATATATTTTTATTATAAAAATATAAAAATATAAAATACATATATATATATAATATAATATAATATTTTATTTTAAATTTTATATATTATACACCCCTATGTATGTATGAAATTATATATACATAAAATATATTTTTATTTTTATATATATACATAAAATTTTAATATATATATATAATATATTTTATAATATTTTATATATTGTGTTGTGTTTTGTGTGAATGTTGTATGTATACACCCACACACCCCCTACACACACACACACACCACCCACACCACACACCCCCCACACACAAAACACACACACAAAACACACCACTTTATTATTTTTATATAAAAAATTATATATTATATAAAAATATATATATATATATTTTATATTTTTAAAACCCCTATTTTAATTGTTTTATATATATATATATGTGTGTTTTGTGGGGTTGTGTGTGTGTGTGTGTTGTGAATTTAAATTAAAAATTTAAAATAAAAAAACCATACACTTTACACATACACCCGCACACCCCACACACCCCCACAACACCACACACACACACCACACACACACACAACACACACACACACACCACACACACACACATACAACACACACCAAAATTATATATATATACATATATAAATTGTATATATAAAAATAATATATATTATATTATATAATATTGTTGTGGTGTGTGTGTGGGTGTGGTGTTTTGTCTGGGGTGTGGTGTTTTGTGTTTTTTGTGTGTGTGGGGGTGTTTTGTGTGTGGGGTTGTGTTGTTGGGGGTGGGGTGGGTGTGTGTGAAACATACATACACACCACACACACATATATATTTATTAATATAAATTTAAAATTTTTATATATAAAAATATATGTATATAAAAATACATACATACATATGGTTATATATATTTATATTTTTATATATATATATATATATTATATAAAATATTAAAATATAATATTTATTTATTTTAATTATAATTTATAAAAATATATATAATATTATAAAATTTATAGCGAATAAACCACACCACACACACACCCACACCACACACACACACACACACCCACACCCCACACATTATTATAAATTTTAATTATTTAAGAAAAAAATTAAAATATATTTTATATATATTATAAAATATACATATAATATATATTAATATCTATATTATATATATATATATATGTTGTGTGTGATGTGTGTGCTGTGTGTGTGTGTGTGTGTGTTTGTGGGGGTGTTGTATGAAACTTGTGTGCGTGATATTGAGAGTATGTGTATATATTTTTATTTTATATATATATATAAAATAAAATATATAAAAATATATAATATTAATAATTTTACCCGAATAAAAAACACCACACACACACCACACACAAACACACACCACACCCACCCCACACAGAAACACAAAACATTTCCAAATATAAAATTTTAAAATATATATATTATTATTGTGTGGGGTGTGTTTTTTGTGTGTGTGTGTGTGTGTGTGTGTGTGTGTGTGTGTGGTGTGTGTTTTTTATTCCCCTAAATATAATATATATATACATTTTAATATATAAACTATATAAAATTATATATAAAATACTCCCTATACACACACACACAAAACCACCCACACCACACACACACCCACACACCACACACACAACACACCAAAACACACACACACACACACACACTCTTTAAAATAAAATATTATATTTTTATTATTATAATAATTAATATATATATAAAAATATATTTATTTAGTTTAATTTATTTATTTTTGTGTGTGTGTGTGTTTTTTGTGTGTGTGTGTTTTGTGTTTTGTGTGTGTGTGTGTGTGTGGGTGAAAAGTGTTTTTTTAAATTTTATGTTTGTTTTGTGTGTGTGTGGGGGGTTGTAATGTCTGTTTTTGGTGTGTGTGTGTTGTGTGTGTGGGGTGTGGTTTTTTGGTGTGTGTGTCCTCATATACACAAAATACAAAAACACTAAAATATAAAATTATATTCCCATACATCTACATATACATTATTTCTTATACATTACAAAATTAACAATATACAATACAAAATAATTAAAATACATATAAAACTTACAACATATATATTTTTAAACATATCATATATAAAAAATATACAATATATCTTTTATACATATAAATTAAAAACATATAAATATAACATTCCAATATATCCTACATAATATCACTTGGGTGACCTAAAAATCGTAGGGGGGAAAACCCCTAAGGGGAAGGTAAACTCTAAATTTAAAATTCCCCTCCCACCCCTTTTTGGGGTTATGCCTTTTTGACAACGGGATGATGAAAAACCCAATCGAACGGGGACCCAGCCCCCCCTTCCGATAAAGAGCTCCTGATCCTTTCCATTAGATGAAAAAATTTCCTCATGAAGGGCCCCCTAGGGCCCCCCGATGACGGGTTTTTGGCAAAAATAAAAAATAAAAAAAAAAAATAAAATAAAATAAATTATTTTATATATAAAATATATATTTATAAAAAATATAAAATAAAATATATATATATATATACTTTATAAAATTTTGTATATTAAAATTATTTATATATTATTTATATTTTCTATACAAAATATATAAAATGTTTAAAATATTATATTATATATCTATATATTTTTAATTAATATAATAAAAATGCGTAAATATAAAAATATTTTAAAATATATATTTCAATTTATATTATATAAATGCGTGTATTATATATATATATTATTTTTCCCCTATATATTTCCTATTTATATAAAATTAATTATTTATTTTAAAATTATTTTATTATATATATTCTATTTAAATATATTTTAAAAAATTTTGTGTATTGTAGGGTTTGTACAAATTTATATATCCCCTTTTTTAAAAATTATATAAAAATATGTTATATTTATTTTAAAAATTTTTTATATTTTTTAATGTATGTTATAAATTGTGGAAAATTAATTAAATTATTCTTTTCTTTCTTATATCTTCTCTCTTAAAAAATTATAATTTTATACAAAATAAAATTTTTTTGTATTATATTTGTGTGTGTGTTTGTGTGTGTGTGTGTTTGTTGTAATCTTCTCTCCCAATAGAGAGAATGTTACCAAAAAAGGTTTTTTTACCACTGGCACTCCTCCGTGGAGACTGGAGACCCTACCACGTACCCCACCCCAAAGAGAAATCACAACATAAAAACTACAATTAAGTTTTAAATTGCTGTGCCACAGGGGGCCAAACATAAACCTACCGTTAAAAAAAATAAAAAATGAAAAATCAAAAATAAAAATATTGGTTTCTAAAAATATATATTATATTTTAAAAATATATATTTTTAAATTTTTATAATATATCTTTCTCAAAATTTTAAAACCTTAACCCTCTTTTCCCTAAATTATTATATTATATCATTATTTTATATATATATTATATATTATATTTTTAAAAAATGTTCCCAATTTTTTTTCATCAAATCTTTTATTCTAGATTTTAATTCTTTTAAATTTTTTGTTTTATATTTTTAAAATATAATGTTTTTCAAATCTTTAATACCCTTGCTATCTCTCTATCTATTTTATTATAAAATATATTTTTATATATATATTATAAAATTAAAAATTATAAAATATATATATAATTTAAAAAAATTTTTTCTTTATCTATACTTCTATCTATATATATATTATATTTAAATAATATATTAAATATTGTTATCCTTCTTCTATCTATCTTCTATCAAATATATAATATATATTTATAAAATAATATATTTATAAAGAATAGGGGTTTGTTTTTTTGTTTTTGGAATACATGAAAGAAATGCCCTGAAAAACCAAATTTGAAAAAAAATTGGGGGGACTTTGGGTTAAATTTTCCCTTTCATTGCAATTTTAAAAAACCCTTTTAAAGTTTCATAGTACTGGACCCTTTATAGAGGTAAATGCAATTTATAACTTAGCTGTGACTATATTCAACAGATACTTGTAATTTTGTAGTTATAATATTCATTAGAAAACATCAAGGGCTGTAAACACACATTTACTACCATTTTCTTTTTTGTTTTCTTTTTAAAGAGCATTCATTTTTCAAAACACTTTCTCCTGAATATCGCTATGAACATAGTCACTATATCTTCTCTAGAAAATGTATAATTGTAATAGTCAAAGTAATATTTTATTCACTTTTCCTGCCCGCTTTTTAAAAGCCTAGTAAACAAATTTAAATTCTCTTACCCTACATTAAATCAATTTTAATATATATATAAATTAAAATTTTATTTTTATAAAAATATATTTTATATTATAATTTTATAATTATATTTTATAAAAATATATCATTATTATTAACAAAATATATATTTATATATATATTATATAAATTTTTAAAAATATAATTGTTTTAAATATATATAATTTTATAATTAAAATTTTATCTGGAAAATCTATATGTAATATATACATATTATTTATTAGAAAGTGTGGGATTATTTTATATCTAATTTTGTTTTTTTATTATTTATCTTTATATAGAGAGAAGAGAAAATGCTAAGCGAAGAGGAGCGAAAGAAGAGAGAGAGAGAAAAGGGGAGAAACCCCAGAGAGAGAGAAACGGGAAAACGAGAGATAAAAAGAGAGAACCCAAGGCACACACACACACACACACAACAAACACCACACACACACACACACACACACACACATATATTTTATAATTATATCATATATATTAAAATATATATATTTTTATATAAAAATATGTATATATTATATATATGGTATAAAATATAAATTATTAAAATTTTATATATATATATAATTTTAAAATAATATTATTTATAAAAACACCCCACACTGGGATTTTGTGTGTATATAAAGTATTATATAATTATTTTGTGT
Source organism: Penaeus monodon (assembly GCF_015228065.2). Classification (NCBI taxonomy): domain Eukaryota; kingdom Metazoa; phylum Arthropoda; class Malacostraca; order Decapoda; family Penaeidae; genus Penaeus; species Penaeus monodon. The sequence goes on along the minus strand of NC_051388.1, from coordinate 59,884,654 downwards.
GTTTTTTATATATTATATATAATATTTTTTTTAATTTTTTTTTTTTAATTTTATATATAAAATATATATATAATTTTAAAACTAATATAAAATTTTTATATTATATATTATATATATTTTTATTAATATTGTGTGTGTTGTGTGTGTGTTTGTTTTTTTGTGTGTGTTTTTGTTTGGGTGTGTGTGTGTGTTGTGTGTTAAATTTTTTTTTATATTTTTTATTTTTTATAGACAACAAAATTTTAAATTGCATATACCATACATAAAAAACACACGACACAAAAACACAACAAAGCACACACACACACACACACACTATTTATATATTGTGTTTTATAATATATATTATTAATTAAGATAAAATATATTTTAATAAAAATATATATATAATAAGATATATATATTTTTATGTATATTTAAAAATATATCTCAAAATATAATACCCCTAAAAATTTTATTATATTTGTGTGTTTTGTGTGTGTGTGTGGTGTTTTGTGTGTGTTGTGTGGTGTGTGAGTGTGTGTGTGTGTTCCCGTTACATATTTTTTAATATAATATATATATATAAAATATATATATTTTATTATTTTATTATATAAAAATCTTATATATATATAAAAGACATGTAATGTGTTTTGTTGTTGTGTGGTTTTTTTTGTGGGTGTGTGGGGTGTTTGTGTGTGTGTGTGTGTTTTTGTGTTGTGTCGTTTTTGGGGTGTGTGTGTGGTGTGTGTGTGTGGTGTGTTGTTTTGTGTGTTTCTTTAATATACATTTTTAAGTATATATTTTTATTTTATTAAAAATATATATTATATATAAAATTATATAATATTTCATATATATAAAATATATATATTAAAAATATATATATTTAAAATAAAATTTATTTTTAAAAAAATTATACATCTGTGCAATTGTAAATATATTATAAAGTAAAATATAATATATTTTTATATATTTTAAAATTGTTGTGTGTGTCTGTGGTGTGTGTGGTTTGTGTGTGTGCGGGGTGTGTGTGTGGGGGTGGTGGTGGGTGTGTGTTAGTCCCGTGTTTGTGTGTTGTTTGTGTGGTGTGTGTATGTGCCGCGGTGGTTTTTCGTGTGTGTATCTGTATATATGTATGTTCTATATTATATTATTTTTAAAATAATACTATTATTATATATTTAAAATATATAAAACATCCCTAATATATAAAAAAAATAGATATTTATATTAAAATTACATATATTATTTTATATCATATATATTATAAATACTCTTTATTTATTATTTATATAATATATTTTATTTATTATTATATATATATATTGGAAAATTTTTATGTATTATACTGAATTTTGTATATGTACATATATGGGATATAAATAAAAACCTATATGTTAAAGTGTGTATAATTGTTGGGGGGGGAGGTGTTGGGGCAAAGCCCCCACACCACACACACCACACACACACACACACACACACCCACACAACACACACACACCCCACACACACACACACACCACACAAAACACACACACCACACCCCACACACACAAACACACACACACACACAAAACACACACACACGCCCTACACACACACCCCACACACACACACACACACACACACACACACACACACATATAATATAATTTTATAATATAAAATTTTTATATTATATTTTTATTTTATATTTAGTATTTTATATAAAACAATATATAATACATAATTTTGTTTTTTTTCACTATATAATTATATATAAAATATTTTAAAATATATACTATAAAATATATATTTTTATATAAAAATTTTAATATATAATATATATATATATTAATATATAAAATTTTTATAATATTTTATTTTAATGTCTGTGTGTTTTTTATATATTTATTAAAATAATATAATATATATATAAAATTTTATGTGTGTGTGTGTGTGTGTGGTGTTTTGTGTGTGTGTGTGTGGTTTTGTGTTTGGTTGGTGTGTAGTTGTGTGGTTTTTTACCTGTAAAGTATATATATACCCTATGTATATTGTTTGTATATACATACCTACATTAAAATAAATATAAAATATTATATAATTTTATAATATATATAATATAATTTTGTATGTTTTATATAGTAATGCATAAATATACATAAAATTTTATAAAATATAAAAAAATAATATTTTAATAAAATCCTTTTAAAAATTAAAATATATATATTATATATATTTTTTTTTTTTTTTTTTTTTTTTTTTTTTTATTTTTTTTTTTTTTTTTTAAAATTTTCATAAAAAATATAAAAATATTTTAAAATATATATATATTTAAAAATTTTTATATTAAAATATATATTTAAAAAGATATATATTTTATATAATATATATTTATAAAATATATATTTATTACTACCTACCCATTATAAATTATTATTATTATATAAAATTATATATATTTATTTTAAAACTTTGTTTGTGGTGGTGTTGTGGTTTTGGGGTGGGTGTGGGGTGTGTGTTTGTGGGTTTTTGGTGTGTGGGGTTTTCTATATTATATATAATTTTAATATCATATTAAAATATAAAAAAAAATATTTATATAAATATATTATTAAAGTATATATATTATATATAATTTTTTCTTATTTTGTTGGGTTTTCTTCATTATAGTTTATTTATAAAATTATGTATTTATACTATATATAAATCTTAATTTTAATATATAAAAATATTTTAACTTAATTATATATCCCCTTTATTTAAAATTTTATATGAAAAGATACAATATACACATAATTTGTTTGTATGGCCCTTTCTGAAGGATTTGTACCCCCCATTTAACCCCCTCATGTTTTATTAAACTGCACAAAAACTGAAAATCATGAAATTTCCAGCGCCCTTTGCCGATTACTTTTTTCCTGATTTATACACCTACCTCGACCCCCCAATCACAACCCCAAAACTAAAAAAACCGACACTTACCTTTCCCCCACTCCCGTCGACCTTAAAGCCAGCCACCCGCCACATTTAAAAATTGCAAATTTTTGTTCCCGCCCCATTTTTCCTTTTCTTTTTAATATATACCCTTATAAGGGGCCCCAGTGAGTTTTCCCCCTTTTTTGAACCCCCCCCCGAGGGGGCTGTTTTGGGTAATCCGTTTGAAATTTTCCCGGGGGAAAAACTGTGAAGGAGCGGGCTCTCTCGTTCTACGGCCCAACGAGCCCCGGGCCCGCCCCTTTCAAAAACCCCACCCAACCGGGGGGGATTTGGGGGCCCGCCAAAGGGGGGAGGGGGCTTGCCCCGTACCCATGTTGGAGGGTAAAAGGGTTATTAATACAACTTTCAGTTTAAATGTTAAGACTGGACATATTTTGAAAATTGCCCGATACAAAAAGGATGTATTAAAGAAAAAAAACCGAAAGAAAAGAAAAAAAAAACGAAAATAATAATATACATATTCATATAAACGTTTAAAAACTTAAAAATACAATTTATATAAAAATGTAAACTAAACTATTTTTATATATAAAACACACAGGCCACACACACACCCCCCACACTACAATATAATATATATTTTATATTAATAAAATATTATATTTTATATATATATGTGTGTGTGTGTGTGTGTGTGTTGTGTGTGGTGTATGTATGTTTTTATATGTGAAAATAAAAATACATACACCCCACACCACACACACACACACACACACACCACACCAAAACACACACACACACACACCCACCCCCACACACACACACACCTACAATATAATACCCATTATTTAATCATCCTATGAAAAACTAATTCTAAAGTGTTGTGGGTGTGTGTGGTGTGTTGTGTTGTGTGTGTGTGTGTGTTTTGGGGTGGTGGCTGTGGGGTGTATTTATATAAAAGTTTAAAAATTTGAAAATACATACCCACACCCCACACACACACACCCCACACACACACCCACACACACACCCACACACCACACCACAAAAACATATATTTTATTTAAATTTTATATATAATTTTTAATATATTAAAATATTTTATATACATAATGTTGTCTGTATGCCCTCATGCATGTGTGGTGTTTTTGTTGGGGTGTGGGGTTGGGTGGTGTCGTGTGTGTATTGTTTTAAAGTATTCATGTCGTATTGTTTAAAAACCACACACCCACACCAAAACCACACACACCAACACACACACCACACAACACACACCCCACACACCCCACCCCACACACACCCCACCACCACACAATAATTTTATATATTAAATATATAAATATATAATTTTAATATTTAAAATAAAATATTATTATATTATTATATATTTATATAAATTATATGTATTTATGTAAAATATTATATATTATATATATATATATTATATATTATAAAATATATTTCACTTTCCATATACATAACTATATAATTTAAAATATATTTTATATATATATGAATATAAATTTACACTCACACTCAACACAAAAAACAAACCCAAAAAATTTATTGTATATGTTTTGTGTATGGGATTATTGTTTTTCACACACACACCACACAAACACACACCCCACACACACCACACAACAACCCACACACCCCACACCACACCACAACCCCCCACACCCAAAACACACCACACACACACACACACACCACCACACACCACACACAAAACACCAAAAATTATTATATATTATATATATAATTAAAATATATTGTGTGTGTGTGTGTTTTGTGTGTGGTGTGTGTGTGGTGTGTGTGTGTTGGGGTTTTGGGGTTGTGAAACGTATGCGTGTGTGTGTGGTGTGTGTGGTGTGTGTGTAGTGAGTGTGGGTTGTGTGTTTTGTGGTGTGTGTGGGGTGTGAGGTGTGTGAGTGTGTGTGTGTTGTGTGTATACCCTTTTAAAATATATATTATAAAAAAATAATAATTATATATTATAATTTTATATATTATATATGTATATATATATTGTATATATATGTTTTATATATATATATGTATATATAATATATATATGTATATATAATATATATATTATTTTTAATTTTTAAATTTTTTTATATGTATATGTTGCCCTATATATGGTATATATATACATTATGTATGGGGTTTTGGGGTGGTGTGTGTTTTGTGTGTGTGTGTGTGTGTGTTTGTGTGTTGTGTGTTGGTGTGTGGGTTGGGTGTTTTTACACACATTTAAACACAACACCACACCCCCCACACAACCACAAAACCCCAAAAACACACACCAAAACACACACCAAAACACCCCCAACATACACACACAAAAACACACATATTATATATATATTTTTATATATATATATATATATATATATATATATATTATACCACCGTAAAATTTATCATGCATATATTTGTATACACCCCACACACACACACACACACACCCACACACACACACCCCCCACCACACCACACATATATATATTATATATATATATATATATATATATATATATATATATATATATATATATATTATTTATATTATTTTAAAATATATTTTATATATAATATATGTTATTTTATATATATTATATTATATATTAATATTATATTATATACAGAAAAGAGAGAAAAGAGAGACTAAATAGATACATGCATATTTTTATATAAAATATATAAATATATTTTAATAATATTTTAAAATATTAAAATATGGTGTGTGTGTTTTTGTTTTGTGTGTGTGTGTTTTGTGTGGTTTTTTGGGGGGTTTGGGGGGTTTTTTTTGTTGGGGGGTGGTTTTGTGTGGGTCCCACGTATCAGACACACACACACACACACACAACCCCCACACACACACACACCCCACCCACACACACACACACAACACACACACCAAAATATATAAATATATATATATATATTCATTATTAAATTTTATAATTAAAGTATGTGTATGTATGTAAAATATATATACATATATAATTGTATTTTTGTGTGTATGTGTATTTTTTTTGTATGTGTATGTTTTGAAATTTTTATACGCATTTATAAAATAAAATAATACATATATAATTAATAATATATATAATTTTATATATATATATTAATTAAAATAATTATATATATAATTTTATAATGTTTATATTTTTCGCCCTAATACATGTGTATTATAATTTTATGTATATAATAAAATATATATTATATATATAATATATTTTATATATATTTATTTTATTAATATATATATGTGTGGTTGTATATAAAAATTATATTTTTATAATATATTATTTATTATATTATTATATAATATAATATATATATATACGGACAAAAACAGGTATAACCCCACACAACACACACACACACACACAACACACACACAACCCCACACACACACCCCAAAACCCCCACACCCCACACCAAAACACACCCCATATATATATTATGTATAATGTACATATATATACATATATATATACATATATATTAATTTTATACTTTTAAAATTTTATAATATTTTTATATATTTTTATATATATAATGTAAAATAAATTATGTGTCATATTTGTACATGCATTTAATATATTATATTATTTTAAAATATATATATATATTATATATATATATTATTATAATATTTATATTAAATATACGGACACACGGTATACACACACCCCACACACAAAACACCCACACACCACACACCCACACACACACACAAACCACAAAAACCCCCAAACACACACCCCCACACATTATATAAACATATATATATTATAAAAATTTGTTTTATTATATATATATAATATATATATATATGTATGTATACACAAACCCCCACACACACACAAACACACACACACACACCCCACACAACACAAACATATATATATATAATTAAAAATATATTATATATATATTAAAATATATATAATATTATAATATTATTTTAAAAATTTTTTTTTTAATTTTATATATATATCCTATATTATATATATATATATATATATATTATAATTTGATATAAATATACAATAAATAATAAGAAATATTATATTAAAGATAATTTATATACATATATAATATTAATATATAATATATGATATAATTTTTATATGTATATTGTATAAATATATATATATACTTATATATATATATTTTATATTTAAAATTATAATGTTTGTGTGTGTGTGGTTGGGGTGTGTGTATTTGTACATATGTAAAATTATACCCTATAAAACACACATTAATATATATACAAAAATATATATTTTATTATATATTTATATATATATATATATTCATTTTTTAATATTTTTATTTATAAAATTTGCATTCACATACACCTTTTACAAATCTTTATTTATGCATATATATAATATCTATATATTATATAAATTTTTATATATTTATATATATAATTATTAATTTTTCTATCTATCTACCTAATATATATATATATATATTTTATATATTTAATATATATATTGTATATATGTGTATAGATGATAATAGATAGATAGATAGATAGATAGTAGATAGATAGAAGATAGATAAAAAGATAGGGGATAGATAGGTTAAAAATATTTAAAATATGTTAATTTTATATATTTTATACATATTTAAATTTATATATTTAAAATATCATATATTATTAAAATATTTATTTATATATTTACATACATTTCGCATGCCCCATACACACACCCCACACCACACACCACCACCCACGCCGCACGCACGCACGCACGCACGCAGGGACGCACCGCACACACACACACCCCAACACACACAACACAAACACACACCCCACACACACACAACACACACACAAACCCCAACCCCAAAACCCACAACACACACCCCCTCACACACACAACACACACACACCAACACAAACAAAAAACAACCACACACACACGAATATATTATATATATAATTTATATTTTTATTAATATATATATATATGTATATATTGATAAAAGATAATGAAAATTTTATTATATAATATTATATAAATATATATATATATATATATATATATTATTAAAATGTTGTTTTATTTAAAGTATGAATTATACTATATATGTGTATTTATAATGTATTTACTTTTTAAAATTAGCATTCACATACAAAACACACACATACCCTATGGAAAAATAATAACGTAAATATATAAATATATTATATATATATTTTATATATAATATATATATATTTATGTATTTTACAAAATATATATATATATATATAGTAAATATTTTTAAATATTAAAATAAATATAATATACGTGTGGGGTTTTTTTTGTATATATATTAACCCAAAAATATATATATATAATTATATATATATTATATTTAAAATTATTATTAAATTTTGTGTGTGTGTGTGTGTGTGTGTGTTTTGGGGTGTGTGTGTTGTTTTTGTGTGTGTGGGGTTTTGTGTAAATAGCTATATATTTTTAAAAGATAGTAGGTAAAAAGATATCCCCTATAATAAGTAAATATAATATCTATATATATATATAATTTTATAAAAATATAATATATATATTTATTTTGCATATTTTAATACAATATTTCACACATACAAAACTATCACACCAACCACACACACACACACACACACACACAAAACCCACACACACAAAACACACCACCACATATTTTATATTATATATATATAATATATATATAAAATATATATATTTTATAATATATATATATATTATATATTGGGGTGTTTAATTTTATATATTAAATATTATATTATATTTTATTTCTTATATATATATTTTTAAATTAAAATATATATAAATATAAAATTTTTTAATGAACCATGTGAGAAAAGGAAAAAAAAGGGGAACCCGAGTCAGATACGAAAGGGAAAGTTATTTTATATTTTGTTATGCATCCTCATAGCCAAGCTTGGATTATTGCATAATATTGCATTTTACTACAAGGTATCACACTGTCTTATGACGTTCAGTGACCTCGAATTTCGCGACGTTATCGAAAGCTCTGTGCTACAAAAGTGAACTGAAAGTCTCTTGTGACAGAGAGTATTGGTAACTGTTCAGACTTATTCTTGGAGTTCTGCTTGAGGTCCTGTATGTGAGACCTTGAGCCCGAGTGTTGCAGACTGCAATCACGATCACGTAATCGGGCGTCTGCACTCCAGCACAATGGTACCTCACACAACCTCTCGTAGCATGGCGTAGTTTGTCCAAATGCAGGGTCTCGGAGTTGCATTAGAATCGAGGGTGAGCTTGGGTGTTCCTTCTAACGGGATAGATATTCGAACGGCCGCAGTCTAAGTGGATGGGGGGGTGAGGGCGGGTCGAAGGGAGGGGGTATTAGGCACGGTGATGGAGGGAGGGAGGGAGGGAGGGAGAATGGGGGTGGGCGAGAGGAGAGGGGGGAAGGGGGGAAGCTTTCGTGATGTACGGGAATGCAAAATATCGTATAATGTGTTTCAAGCTCAATGCTGTGAATTCATGATGGGCGCTTGTTAGCTAGATTGGGGGTACGTACGTATGGGCCAAGGGTATAATGGGATGGTGGAGCGGGGGTGGAGGGGGGAGTCGGAGGGATGAGGTGGGGTGAGCGTGGTGTGTGTATGTGTGCGTGTGTGCGTGTGTGTGTGTGTGAGTGGCGGAGGCACGATGCTTGGCAGGGTCGTGTGTGTGACTGCAGCCAGACGGTGTGGGGGAGGCGACCACTGTCTGCACACACAGCCTCTTGGGAGTATTAACCTTCCTTCACTCGTAATTTTAACGCCCAGTCTCTCTCTTGGCCTTGTGTTTCTAGAAGTCAAACTAGCGCTCTCTCGGCTCTCTTCCTCTCCCTCTCTCTGGCCCGGCTCTCTTTGCTTCTCTCTCTTATTCTCTCTCTCAGGCAAGCTCTCCACTCGCTCTCTCTCAGTCAATGCAACTAGCGAGCGTCTGATGCGGCGTTGCCGGCTCTCGCCACTAGCATCCGTAAGCTCCGCCCATATGTGTAGTACGCCTGTGCACCTCCATTTGTCTCTCCTTTAATTACTCAGAGAAGGGGGCGGTAGGGG
>NC_051388.1:59854651-59859651 GCF_015228065.2 Penaeus monodon | reverse complement strand
CCCCTCCTGCCACCTACCCTCCCATACTCAGCAGACACAGATTCAAAGATGCAGACACACCTGTCCAACACCTGGGCGTGTGGGGCCAAAGCATTGGGTACTGGTGCAGAAAATGTTATAAAAAGGAGATGAGATTATTTGATAAGAACAGTAAGGAGAGAGGGAGGAGGAGAAGGAGAGGGAGACAGAGAAGGAGGGGGTATAAGACGGGTATAGGCTGGAGGAGCTGAGGAGGGGGTAGGGGGAGGGGAAGAGGGAGGCAGGGAGGGAGGTCAACGGCTCAGCCAGTCTCCTCTTGGTGTCAGCTCGGGAATTTTAGAACGAGAGTAGAGTCAAAGTGCGTTGTTGTTGTTTCTTTTTCTCTGTTTTCCATACAGTCTCTGGTATTTTTCGTTTTACCAGACATCTGTTATTTCGGATATGATTTTATTGTCACTGTGGTTGATAGTCATTATGATGATGGTAATGGTAGTAATAACAATGATAATAGATGTAACAATGACAATTGTGATTGTGCTAAGAAGAAAAAAAATATGATAATGATAATAATAATGATAATAATGACGTTGATAATGTAATAATCACAACTGATTTTATTAACATTATTATTATCATTATTATTATCATTACCCTCAACATTATAATTACAATAATGATAATTCTCAGATATTATTATTACTACTGCTGTTGTTCTTTGGGTGGTAATTCATTAACCAAAAAACATATAGGCCCAAACAATAATATAACAAAACTTATTGGAGTAATGGTAATATTAATAATAGTGTTGTTATCATAATATCTGAAAATATCAGTACCAGTGTTTCCTTATTAACAGAACTTGTTTCATTTTAACAACCTTTATCACGATTACCATTCCCCTTTGAAATTTAGTATTTAGTAGTAGTAGTAGTAGAGTAGTAGTGGTAGTCATAGGAGTACGACTTCTACTACTATACTACTATAATCATCATGACCATGGTTAAGTATGATTATGATAATGATTTTTATTGTTGTTGTAATCGCCGTTGTTCTTGTTAATATTATCATTGTTATTATTATTGTTGTTTTTGTTGTTTTTACTTTTTCATTATTGTTGTTGTTTACTGTTACTATTATTGTTGTTATGGTTATTAGTATTATTAATATTGTTATATTTTTGTTATTATCCTTACTGTAAGTTGTAGCAGTATTATCGTCATTGTTATTATTTTATTATTATTATTATTATTATTATTATTATTATTATTATTATTGTTATTTTTATTTTATTTTTATTTTTTAATTATTATTTTTGATTTTTAATATTTGATATTACTTTGTTGTGATTTTCTCATTAATCTTTTTTTATTATTATTATTATTATTATTATTATTGTTAATCATCATCATCATCATTATCATCATCATTACTTTTATCATCATCATAATTGTTATTATCATGATGATGATAATTATTATTGTTTTTTATATTATAAAATATCAACATTATTTTGTCACTACATTGTATCATTATGAAAATTTATTATTTTTACTGTTTTCAATCTATTAAAAAATGATTTATAGTAACAGTAATAAAACTAATGGCAACGCAATATTCATAGCAATAAAAATATCATAAAAAATATTGACAGTAATAAAAATTAGGAAATTACAATATTGGTAATAATTAGGAGGCAAAAAAAAAGCTGTTTTAAAATCATTATCATTTTTTATCACACTAATATTAATATAAATATCATTATTATCAGTTTTGTGATGATAATTATTATCATTATAATTATTATTATCATTTCATCATTACTATTGTGTTATTATTATTGTTATCATTATCACTGTAATTATTTATTATCGTCATTTATGTTATTTATCATTATAATTATTATAAAAATTATAATTTACTTTTTATTTTTTTTTTTTTTTTTAAATTTTTTATTTTACCATTTTGATGTGATTATGCGCTATTACAATTGCGAAATTCCCCAGATGTAGAAATAAATTAAAAAATTATGAGAATAGTTTATAATGTTTCCCTGTTTAAAAACTACAAATGCGAAAGTCCTTTTGGGCAAAATTACATTCCCCCAGGTTTCAGGTGGAAATGATGAGGGTGAAAATAATGTCAGATGTTAAAATAAAAATAATAAAAATAATGTTTAAAATAAAGGAATCTGGTAAAAAAAAAAACGATAATAAAAATTATTTTAGATTACGGAAAATTGATGATAAGGTTTTTTGGTAGGGATTACGTGAAAATAAGAAATAATATGTGAAATAATGATTACAATAATAATTATTATAGAAATATTAGTAAAGATTGTAATGTTTATGATAATAACAACAATAATTATAACAGTAGTAATGACAATAACAATAATAATATTGCTAATAATGATAATAGTAATGATAAGAATAAGAACACTGATGATGGTAATATAAATATGAAAATGAAACGAACAGGATAATATAACAATAGTGGTGATAAAATAATAATAAAAATAATAATAATAAAACCAAAATAATAAGACTGATAATGATAACAGTAAAAATGGTAATAACAATTTTATGAACATAATAGTGATAATAATAATTATTATTATAATAATATTTATAATATTGGAAATGACATTAAAAAAAATTTATAGTTATAAAATAAAAATAAGGGTAGCAAAATATAATAAAGAATAATTAAAAAATGATAAGGACGAGAATTGTAATAATGATAATGATATTCATATTTATGTAATAATAATAATGATAATAATAATGTGGATAAAGAAAGAGAAAATTAATTTCCCCTAAAGATAATTTAATTTAAATCTAGTAATAAAATTTTATTTGATTAAAAATTAGCTATGAATTTTAATAGATTAAGAGAAAATTAATTTTAAGATGTTTAAAAAAGAAATAAAATTTTTAATGATTTTTAATAGAAATTTTAATTATTTTTACTTTGTTTTAAATTTCCCCTTTATCAAATATTTCTCTATATTTCATCATTCTTGAAAATGATAATTATATTTATTATCATCATTACATTTATTAGATTTGTGAAAGTTTGCGCCAAACCATTATTTGTTTATAAGATAGAAACACAATGTGAATAGTGCCTTTTCTTGAGAAGTGAAAGATCTATGTGGAAGAAATTTCTTAGAAGATAATGATTTTCACTATTTAGGCTTTGGAAAAAAGTAATCATTGTTTACCCATTCGAATCTCTGGAAATTAAATTTTTTCTGATATTATATTTTTCCGTTGAGTAGCCAGAGGGAAAGTATTGTTTGCGTTCGGGTACTTTCTACATCTTTATTGATAATATGATACCACTGTAAGAAAATAACACTGATATCTATTCTTGCAGATAGCTGGACACATTTCCGGAATTTTGCAGAAAAAAAGATCTAGATAGACTGATGTAGGAAAGAGATTAAGAACCAAAGAATAAGGACATGTTTGAAATTGTGATCTAAAGTCTGTTTGTAGATTTGTAGAGAAAAATGTTGGATATTTTAATTACTTTTGTTTTAAGCTCCTCTCAGTTTGTTATTAGTTATAACACACAATCTCATACATTTTCCTATTAATATTGGATTAGGGAAGAACAATATTCAATGTTTTTCTCTGAAAACTTTTGGCTTTTGAGGAATTTTGATTATATATATTTTATATATTTTATAATATATATATATATAATTATTTAAAAATATATATTATATATATAACTCCTCTGGGTTTAGTGCAAAATATTACTGAGTATTTAAATCTTGTAAAAGGTAAAAAAAAATTGTAAATATAAGTAGTACCTGTGTGTGGGGTGTGTGTGTGTTGTGTGTTTGTGTTGTGTGTGTGTGTGTGTGTGTGTGTGTGTGTGGTGTGTTGTTGTTGTGTGTGTGTGTGCGAGATATATATATATATATATATATATATTATTTATATATATATATTATTATATATTATTATATATATATTAATATATATTTATATATATAAATTTTTTATATATTTATTATAAATTTTTAAAATATTTGTGTGTTGTGTGTGTGGGTGTGGGTTTTTGTGTGTGTATGGTTTTGTATGTGTTGTGTAGTGTTGGTTTTGTATGTATGTAATTATTATTTATATTTTATAAATAAAATATATAAATAGATGATAGATAGTAGATAATAGATAATAGTAGAAATTAAAATTTACATAATTTTTATATACCACACCCCATATATATACATATATATTATAATATTAAATTTTATATATATATTTTATATATATTTTATAATATATATATTTATTTCACACATATAATTTTCTATATTATATTATATATTTATATATATATAATATATAATATAATATATATATATTAAATATTACACCATTATATACTTGTATAAGTACAAGCATGTATATTTATCGTTATGTTCTTGGTGGAAAATATCGATGCAACTTAAAAAAGAAAGTAAGAGCATGAACGAGAGTGAAAGGAAATAGACCTTTTTCAGGGATAATTCTGAGAGACTTCGCCACAGTTCATCATCCAGTGTAAAAGGTTATTACATCTATGTGTGTGGTGTTCAATGGCGTGTTCGGGAGACATGAATATTTATGGGTGGAAATATCATTTTCCTGCGACTGATATGATGCAAAAACTATTCCAGCGAAATGTTATTGCATCGTGATAATAATGGCATGAATTACCAAAGTGTGAATACTATGAAATAATTGCCAATGGTAATGGCTAATGATTATTTCCATCGGTTACCCGACGCGACCATTCATAGCCTCTGTTCCAGAGATTCTAAAGGATCATTTTGAAATTTTATTTACGATCGCCCTTGCATAGGCCTATAACCAGAAATTTAGGTAAGCCTGGTCCCCAACCGAATCACGTTGTACTCGTATAACTGGACTCAGATATGACTCCTTTTTACTGTCGTCAAGACCGGTCTAATGTAACTGTATAAGCTGTGTGAAAAACACTTACAGAATAAAAATAAAAGTATTGCT
>NC_051388.1:59829651-59834651 GCF_015228065.2 Penaeus monodon | reverse complement strand
ATTATTATTAGCATTAGTATTAGCATTATTATCACCAATATTATAATTGATTATTATATTAGAAATAGATATAATTTTTATTATTATTGTCATCATTACCATTAAGTTTTCATATTCTTAAGCCTTATTACTTTTAAGCACAAACTGCCACTGCATTATTTACAGTATATTGTTTGGCTTTTTTATTTCATTATCGGTATTGCTACTTGCGAGTATTATATTCTGTCCGGTGCCCTTGACATTGTATAATTGAACTGTGATCATTATTATCGTATGTCACTAATCCTAGAATATTTATTTTCTTCGTTTCTGATATCAATATCGTGTGTTATATATTCATTTCTGATAGTGTTTTGGTATTATGTGATTAATCTGTGAAAATTGTTTGATTTTTTTTTTCTATCATTCACTTTATTATATCTGTTCTGGGAAAGGATCGTAATACCACTGATTAGGTTTCAGTTTCACTAACGCTGTATTTTTATTTTTATTATTTCATCATCACCATCATCAATATCATTATCATCATCATTATCATTATCATTACCACCATCATTATCATCATCATTATCGTAAACATTAGCATTGTTATTAATATTATCATTATTATTGGAATGATTTCAATGTCCTCATTACAATTTCTTATTATCAGTATCAGTAATGTTATTACGTTATAGCTTACAAATATTTACCTTGTTGGTGCTTCATATCGTGTTTTAACTTTGTTTTAATTATAATTATCGTTTTATCATAAATGTTTTTATTATCATCAGCCTCTGAAGTTATTCTCATATTTAAGATCGTAATTCTGTGATTCTGACTTTATGTTATTAGTACTTTTTCATATATTTTTTATATATTTTTTATACCATTTCAGAACCTTTTGATTTTTACTCGTATGTTTCACTCATATTTGAAACACAAGTTATAAATCCAGATTGTTTTTTTTTTTTTTTTTTAACCGTATAATTCTTGTGAAAAATCATCTAAAATCAGTGAATACGTAACTCATTGAAGCCATGCTAATGAAAAAAGACCAAAGGGATCACTAATATTTATCCCTCCACTTATCGCGAAAAGGAGCGGCTCGCGGTCTCAATATGCAGTTCATAAACTCCTTAAGAGACTAGTGGGTTTCGGAGGTCGGGCTGACGGGACCTAATGGGAATATCTTGCTTACTCCCTCCGGACGACTTACCTGGCACACCTGAGGGAATGCTGGCGATGTTGGTCGCGGGTCGCGTGATGGACTTGCAGAGGCAATAGGCAGGCGCGGGAAACCTCGCTGCCCGTCTCCGCATTTTGTTTGTTTTCTTCTGGAGGGGGTGGGTGGGGGTATTTTTGTTTGGGGGGGGGGTAAAGGAGGAGAAGAGGGTAGAAAGGAATGAGGAAAATCTTTTGGATTTATCTGTTTATTTTATTTATTTTATTTTATTTTATTTTTTTTTTTTTCTCCGTATATTTATTACTTTTTTTTGACTGAAGTCTTGTGATTTTCTGGTTATCATTATTAATATCTATTATTTTGCTTGATTTTTTCAGTTTTCCTCTTATTCCTCTAATTACAGAATTACCTATTTTTGCATTGACCGATTTCTTTCTTTTACCCTTTTCACGTGAAATGATATTTGTATTCTTACTTATATTATCATCCGATAAGAGTGTCTTCGTATATTCGTTCGTATGCAGAGCCTGCGGGACGCCTCGCCCCGCCTGACACGCCCACAGCCCGCCCGCCCCTCCCGCCCAGCCCCAGATTTCATCCGGCATTCTCTTACGCCAGACACTTCTCACCTGAACCCGCCATTTCACGTGGTAATTTCACTTTTATTTCCCACCATACTTAACAATCGAATGAATGACGGTCTCTAATGAAGACCTGTTCACCTCTTTAATGGCCGCTCCTCTTATCTCGCTGTGTGGATGGCAGGTCTTTGTGTCAGTGCCCCAGTACCCCGCCCGCCCGCCCCAGTACCCCGCCCGCCCGCCCGCCCCGACTCCCGCTCGCCGCCCGTAACGCGTCCCCTTTACACGTGACGTCACACGACACCACTCCACATATCAGCGAGTCGTAGCTTTTTCCTTCCTTTTTTTTCACTCCATGATAGTTTTTTTTTTCTCTCCTCGGTACGACCCGAGGTCTGCCTGTCGGGATGGACGACCTCTCGGGCTGTACCTGGTTCGAATCGGGTCGTCCAGCACCAGTCCCCCCTTTCCCCCGGCCCTCCAAACACGACTCCTCCCCTGCCTTCCCCCACCCCCACCCCGGCAGGTAACTAGCGTGAGGATGTGTCTGTGATGAGCTCGATCATTAATATTGCGCAGCGTGGTGTGTGCTGCTGTGTTGGGGGGAGGGGGAAGGGGTGACGAGTGCCCACCATTAACCCCCACTCTTTCTCCCCCCCGCCGTTTCTAGAGGGGGTGGGGGGTGCATAGGGCTAGAGAGGAGAAGGAGGGATGCCACCCATTGCCTCCCCACCCCCACGCCCTCACAATCCCCGCTTCTGATGGAAGCTGAAGGGAAGGGGGTGGGGGGGGCGATGATGTCACTGCTACAGCCATAGATTGAACTTTGACCGGCTTGTCTGGAATGATGACGGGTTACGGCCGATTGACACGAGTGTGGCGTGGACAGGTTGGGGCCTCTGCACGCCCTCGCTGGCTGTAATATTCACTTTTCCCCGTTTTTATCCTAGTGTGCACTGCCCTCAGACACGCGGAGAAAGCGTAGACGTAGACTCCAACATGCGCGGGCGTTATGCCGCTTAATGATGCTGATTGCGTTAGAGATCGTCGGCGGCAAGCTTGTCGCGTTACGGCTGCGGATGGACGGCCGTGACGCGCCCTGTGGCCGTTACGTCGGCGGGGGTTACGTGAAAAGTGAGCGCCGCGGCTGCGATGTGGTGGATGTGGTTCCGCGGAGCCTTCCGGGCAGCGCTGCGGTCGAGGTGTCGTGATGTGGCAGTGATGTGGAGCAATAAGTCACGCTCGGCCGATAATAATGGCAGAGTCCGGTATGGCGCGAGCTGCACGGCGGAGCTTGGCCCACCCAGGCTCCGTGCAAGCCTCGCCGCCCGGCCCTTCCTTCCCGACGTGGTCCTCGCCCCTCCCTCCTCCGCAAGGCGCCTCCTCGCGGGACACGGAGCCCGCCGAAAAATATCCCTCCGCCGCAGCCACGAGATCCCAAACCCATAGATTAGGAAGCGTCTGTCGGTCGGGCTGCTTGGCGTGGGGGGGGGGGGCGAGGGAGAGCTGTTTCCCCCGAGCCCCCACCCCCCTAGCTCCCCAGCCCCCGCCCTCCGCTTTGCCCCGCCATCCCCCCCCCCCCGCATTCCCGCCCCTGTACCCCTCCCGCCGACCCGCGGGGAGGCAAGCGGCGAATCATTTCATAATTCAGGGTCTGTAATGGTATATTTTTAATTAGTGCCTTCCATCCGATTTTAATCTCGTTTTGTTTTATTTCGTACTTGGTTTTTGTATTCCATCAGATAGATATATTTTGCCCGATAGTGTGTTTGTCCCACTAACTCTCCATTTAAGTAGGATCGAAGCTTATATATGTGCATGTCGTGCCAAAGCGGACAAAGACGGAATCGGCCGAGTCCTCGTTGTTAATATTGACCGGATTCGGGTCGATACGCACTATGTGTTTCCAGTCTCTTAAAACCAACAGTCGGCCTCGGGGTCGTGACGTCACGTAACGCCGTAGCCTGTTCACATGTGCTGCGGCGAATGAATGCCGTGACTCTGTTACAGGGGGACGTATCCGTATCACGTCACTGTGTCCTATTACTGAAGCCCTTTCCCCTTTCCTTCTTCCCCCTTTCCCCTCTTTCCCCTTCCCCTCCCTTTCTGATCCTCTCCTTACCCATCCCCTCTCTTTCTCCCGCCCCTCCCTTTCCACTACGTCTCCAACCTCCTTCCCATCGTCACTCTTCTCCTCCCCCACTTCGCTCTCCCCTTCCTACCTCTCCCCCTTCCCCTCCCCCACTTCGCTCTCCCTTCCTACTTCTCCCTTCCCCTTCCCCTTCCGACTTCTCCCCCTTCCCCTCCCCAACCAAGCTCCTTACAGCAAAGATAACGAGTTCATCTGTTCGTCAAGCAGCATCCAGCCAGCGTGTCATTCTTGCGGAGTCTGCTCATAAGGCTTGGAAGCATCACAGACATCATCGTGTGGCGTGCGTTTGTCAGTCAGTCGTTACAGCGCGGTATCATCAGCGCTAGCATTTGGGGATGTGCATGTCTGTGCGCGCGCGCGCGCGCGTGTGTGGGGGGGGAGGGGTGTGTGTACGTGTATGTGTGTGTGTGTGCGTGTGTGCGTGTGTGTGTGCGTGTGTGTGTGTGTGTGTGTGTGTGTGTGTGTGTGTGTGTGTGTGTGTGTGTGGTGTGTGTGTGTTTATATCTGTGGGTGTGAGCTGTAAATACCTAGTTTCGAATAAAACTCTGAAGGAAGATGGAGGGATCTGCTCTTAAAAGTCGGCAGATATTGTGCTGTATACTATTTGGGCAGACAGCAGAGTAGGTAGAACGACACTCGGTCTGATGCACAGGCAAGCAGACACACAACACAAATAAGAATCCAGTCAGACGCGTTGGCAGACAGTCAGGCATGCTCGCAGGCATCAGACATGCAGGCAGACATCCACACATGCATAGTCAGATAATCAGACATCCAGACAGACACTCAGGCAGACCGGCCAGTGACCCCTCGTGCAGCATGACTCGTCCGCGCGGTACCGCTTGCTCACTCGACGCGCCTGTGACGTAATTACTGCCATGATTGGAAGAAACCGATGACTTTTGACTTCTACTTTTATTTGCCAAATATATCAAAACTTTGCGCTGAACTTGTTGGCTCGGCACGTGGGATGGGGGCAAGGGGAAGGGGGGAGGGGGATGCACTCAGTTCATCTCTGTGTGCGTGTGTGTGTGTGTGTGTCCGTGCGTGCGTGCGTGCGTGGTCGAACCCTCACCTCCAGGATGCTTACACTGGGGCTCGT
>NC_051388.1:59804651-59807151 GCF_015228065.2 Penaeus monodon | reverse complement strand
TTTCATTATTTGTTTTATTATTATTATTATTACTACTACTACTACTAAAAATAATATTGTCATTGTTATCATAGTTACAGTTACTTTTACCGTTACTATTACATTTTTTTTTTTCATTGTTGTTATTATTATCATTATTACCATTATCATTGATGCCATTATTATTATCACTATTAACTATTTTTTTTTTTCTTAAATCATGATAGACTACCATTATGATTATCTTTGTTTTACTATATTACTATATTATCTGTGTTAGTATCATTATTTGTCTTATTATTGCTGTCATTCCTAGGATTAGCATTGTTCTCATCATTATTGTTATTATTGTTACTATTATCAGTATAATAACCATTGTCATTAATATTAGTATTGCTACTACTATTTCTGATGCTACTCCTCCTCCTCCTCCTCCTCCTCCTACTACTACTACTACTACTACTACTACTACTACTACTACTACTACTACTACTACTACTACTACTCTTACTGTTACTACTATTATTATTACTACTATTATTATTACTACTATTATTATTACTACAATTACTATTACTACTACTACTACTATTACAACTACTGCTACTACGACTTCTACTCTTGATTACTATTATTATTACTACTACTAAAACTACTTTTGATGATAATTATAGTACTAATTATGATGATAATGATAATAACAATGATGATACTAATAACACTGAATATGATAATAATAATGATTATAATAACAAAAGTAATAATAATAAAATATTCGTATATAATGATGATAACAGTAATAATAATAATAGTAGTAGTAGTAGTAGTAGTAGTAGTAGTAGTATCATTATTATTATTATAATTATACGATAATATAATGATAATTATGATAGTGATAATGATAATATAATGATAATTATAATAATGATAATAAAAATAACTTTAATATTATCAATGATTATAATAATAATAATTATAATAATAATAATAATAATAATAATAATAGTAATAATAATAATAATAGCGAGCATAATTATCATAATGATGATAGTTAATTATGGTAATAGAAAATGATGATGATAATAATGATAATAATAATGAAAACGATAACAAGAATGATAATTATAATCATAATTATAACAATGATAATGATAATAGTTACGTCAATAGGCATGATAGTAGTACCAATGTTAAGAATAATGAGAATAATGAGAATATTGATTATTATTAGTGATTATGATGCTGGTTAGAAAGAAAAATATTTATGATAACTTTTATCATTATTATATTATCATTAATTATCATTATGGTTAATAGTATCATGCTTTTATTATTAATTTCTTTATTATTTCATCATTTTTATCTTCACAGTTCTTATTGCTAATCAAATTGACTTATTCTCAGATGTTCAGCACTCCTCATATTTATCATTCTCCTGATATTAATTATAAGTACTGATAATATATTCTGCATAGCTATATGTCTTTTTTCTCTCTTTTTAGCCTTTCTATCATGTGTGTTTTCTCTTTTTTTCAAATGAGTTTTAATGAATTAACACTGCATTAGCATAATAGAATTTGCACGATGTATCATAAGCTGTATATTGATATGATACATTTTCTGAGAGGAAAATAAAATAAACCCTGAAGTGTGTCGTTTACGCTACATGGAGTATGCCCTTGCAAAATTGGGCATTTATTTTTAGAAGGAAGCTAACCTTTCGCTGTTGGCAAAAATGCTCCAAGGGGAGTTTGCAGGGGGTGAGAGAGTCGAGGACGTTGTCACACTTTCTCTGACACCGCCCGAATACAGAGTAGAGAAAAAAGGGCAAAGAATTTGTTGGCGACCCTTCGAAAGAGAGCGCCGTAAAGGGAACGCGAAAGGAAAAGGGGTTAGAAGAGCCGTTGGTGATAGCATTTCACGCACACACGTAGGGAGAGAGAGAGAGAAGAGAGAGAGAGAGAGGGGGGGGGGGTTAGCGAATGAATCACAAGAGAGAGAGAGAAAGGGGAAGAGAGAGAGAGAGAGAAAGGGGAAAAGTGAGAGAGAGCAAAGGGGGAAGAGAGAGAGAGAGAGAGAAAGGAGTGAAGGAGGGTGGAAGAGAAGGAGAGAGAGAGAGAGAGAGAGAGAGAGAGAGAGAGAGAGAGAGAGAGAAGAGAAGGAGGGAGGGAGGGAGGGAGAGGAAGGAAGGCAGGTAGGTAGGTGAGGCGGAAGGGGAGAGTAAGTGTAGTGCTACGGTTCTATATATAGGCCTAGTGCACTTCACTAGTACAACCTCGCAGGAAGTTCCCGTGCAGTCTGCGTCCCCCATCTCGGCAAAGAGCGCATAACAAGCGATGGCGAGCGAGGGACCCAAGCAGAGATGTAGGGGAAAGATAGGACCCTCGGAGGGCTGATGGGCTGCGCGATTATGGGGGACAAATGCCGGGTGCTCCAGAACTTTCAAAATGGCGGCTGCCGGCGGGGTTACCACGTGGCCCGTGACAGGAAGTACATGTCTCGTTTCCGTGATTGGAGGGGG
>NC_051388.1:59703252-59710352 GCF_015228065.2 Penaeus monodon | reverse complement strand
TTTTTGGGGGTTGTGTGTTTTTGGGTTGGGGGGGGGTGGGGGGGGTGGGGTGTGTGTTTTTGTTGTTATTTTTTTTTTTTTTTTTTTTTTTTTTTTTTTTATATTCTTTTATTTAAATTATATATTATTTATTTTATTTTTTATTTTTTATTATTATATTCGTATATATGATATGAAATTTTTTTAAAAAAATTTTTTTTGTAATATACATATTTTTTTGTATATAATTATATTTATCAACTTTCCCCAAACACCACACACACCCAAAACACATGTGGGTTGTGTGTGTGTGTGTGTGTGGTGGTGTGTGTGGGCGTGTTTTTTTGGGGGGTGGGTGTTGTGTGTGGTGTGTGGGTGTGTGGTGTGTTTAACTTTATGTACCATTTTTTCCGGGGAAAAGCTGGAAGTGAAAAAGTTTCGTCCCAGGGGAAAATTTGACCCAGGCGGGAGAAAAGTGAAGCAGGGTAAAGGTCAGAAGGGTTTTCTGTGCCAGCGTCGCCGGCCGTAATGCCACGTGCCCGCCCCGTTGCAGCAGATTCGTTGCGCGCATGAAGGAATGTTTGAGGGGCTTGGGGCGCGAAGGGGGCGAAGGAGCGTGTCACGGGGAAGGAGTACTGTGGCACCAAGAGGGCCACATAACGGAGCCGGGTGGCATTAACCTTCACCGGAGCCCCTGGTACAAATGACCGAGACACAGGTGGGGAAAACCTGTAAACCCGCTGCCAGTCCAGGGGGGGATGATCTCAATAGTTGCACTTTTTTTCCTTGTGCCCGCTTTAATTTCACACGCGGGGTATCAGCGCGCGGAATCAAAAGGTTTAATATAAATGAAGGCGTTGGGTTTTCCCGCAAATGCTTTTTCGCCTCGCTAAAAGCCCGCCCTTCCTCCGCAAGTGACCCTTTTAAAAATTTTTAAGTGATCGTGCTTTTTTCTTTTTGGGGGTTTTGCTTTTGATTTTTTTTTCCCCTTTCCCCTCTCTTTTTTTCGTGGGGTGGTGTCCCTTACTTCTTTCTATTTTCCTCCTTTTGTTTTAACTTTACTTGCATCTCCGACCAAGCAGCAGTATGGCTCCATCATCGGTAACTGAAAATTAGGTTTGTTGTTATTGCCCTTATCACCGCAGAGGTTAATTAGAATATTTAAAGACGCGAGGAAACTTCAGCGGGGTTGCAAATCACGCCCGCATTTGTTGCACAAATTATCTGCGAATGAAGAACACCTAAACGCGGCAAAACGCAGAACGGCGGGTTTTTTGCTGGGGAATTTGCGCCCGGGAAAAAACTGATTCAAAGGGACTTTTTTTTTGGGCAAAAAAGTGGGCGCTTTTTCATCTCCACGTGGCTTTTCCTTTGCCTCGGGGCCCAGCCGGTCGCCATGACGCTTGCGCTTTATGTGCCTTTGCCTGTCTCGGGTTCTTAGGCTTGTAGACTTTATTTCATTCACTCACTCATTCGTTACTCCTCTCTCTCTCTCTCTATCTATCTATCTATCATCTATTACTTTATTCTTTCTCTCTCTCTCTTTTTTTTATCTTTTTCACGCGTGTGTATGTGGTTGTTGTGTGGTGTGGTTTGTGTGTGTGGTTTTGTGTGTGTGTGTGTGTGTGTTGTGGTGTGTGTGTGTTGTGTGTGGGGGTGCGTGGGTGTGTGTGTGGGGTGTGTTGTGTGGTTGTGTTTGTGGTGTGTGTTGTGTGTTGTGTATGTATGTATTTGTTGCTTGTAAGTTATATCACCCCTACAAACATTAATCATTTTGTACAAGGTGCGCTATTTTATAATTGCTCTCCTCTCTCTCCTCTCTCTCTCTCTCTCTCTCTCTTTTCTCTCTCTCTCTCTCTCTCTTTTTTGGGGGGGGCCCCTTGAAATCCCCCCCAGGCCCTTCCCCTCCGGGGCAAAAAAAAATTTTTGTATTTTCCCAAAAAACAAAATTTTTTTTAAAAAAAGGGGGGACCCCGGGGTTTTTTTCCCCCTTTACTTTTTAAGGGCCCCGTGGGGTTTTGGTTTGGGAATTTTTTTTTTCTTTCACCCTTTCTCTTTTCCTTTTCTTTTTTTTAAATTTCCAATTCCTTTCTTTCTTTTTATTTTTTTCCCGGTTTTTAGGTGTTTTTTTGGGGGTTGGGTTTTTGGTTTGGTTTGGGGGTTTTGTTTTTGGGGTTTTGTTTTGGGGGCTGGGGTTGGGTTGAAAATTTTTGGGGTGGGGGGGGTTTTTGTGGGGTGGGGGTGATTATTAAAATTTTTACAAAAAGGGGGTTTTTTCCCCCCCCCCCCCCCCTTTCCCTTTTTTCCCTTCTTTTTTAAATTTCCCTTTTTTTTCTTTTCCCTCTCTCTCTCTTCTCTTTTTTTCTCCCTTTTTCTCTCTCTCTCTCTCTCTTTTTTCCCCGCTTTTTTTCGGTTTTTTTTTTTTTTTTTTTTTTTTTATGTCTTTTTTTTTTTTGTTCTTTTTTTTTTTTTTTTTTTTTGTTTTTTTTTTTTTTGTTCTTGTCTTTCCCCTCTCTTCTTTTCCTTCCTTTTTTTCTTCCTCCTCTTTTTTCTCCCTCCTCTCTCCTCTCTCTTCCTTTCTCTCTCTCTCTCTCTCCTTCTCTCTCTTTTCCTCCTCTCTCTCTCTTCCCCCTCCCTCCCCCTTCTCTCTTTTCCCCTTCTCCTTTCTCTCTCTCTCTCCCCCTCTCCCCTCCCCCCTCTCTCTTCCTTCTTTCTCTCTCCCTCTTTTTCCCTCTCCCTCCTCCCCCCACCCCCCTCTTCTCCCTCCCCTCTTCTCTCCCCCCTCTCTCCTTCTCTCCCTCTCTCTCCCTCTCTCTTTTTCTCCCCTCTCTCTCTCCCTCTCTCTCTCTTTTTCTCTCTCCTCTCTCTCTCTTTCTTTTTCTCTCTCTCTTTCTCTCCTTTTCTCTTCTCCTTTCTCCTCTCTCTTCTCTCCTTCTTCTCTCTCTCCCTTCTTCTCCCCTCTCTTCTCTCCCCTTTCTCCTTCTTCTCTCTCTCTTTTCTCTTTTAAATTTTTTTTTTCTCTCTCTCTTCCATTGGGGATGGTGTGTGTGTGTGTGTGTGTGTGTGTGTCACTATATGCATTACTTCGTTTCGCACATGTTTGTTAGTACATTTTTCATATCTAGTGCACTGTATTATAGCATCAGTGGCGGAGCATATTCAAGATGGTGACAGTTAAGAAATTGGAGTTTCGAAAGTGATGGTTGGATTCTGATAATAATTCTTGTCAATCAAACGTGATTGTTTTCTCTTTCGTCTTTTTGATTACGATTAGGTCGAATAACCGAATAACACATTAATTCATTTGATATACTAATTGATATATAAAATATTTTAATACTGGCGATAGGGGCAAAGAATTAGAAGTTGCACCTTTACATTTTTTGGGTGATTTACCGTTTTTGCATAATTTGTTTAGAAAAAAATTAAGAGAGAAACTTCACATATTAAAAAGGCAGTTGGGAATTTAAGTTGAAAGGGGGGTTGGGTAGTGTTTAGCGGTTTTTTAATTTTTTCAAGATTAATTTTTTTTTAATTTGGGGCTTTTTGGTTTGGGAAAAAAATAAAGCAAACCGAAAGCGGTTTGGTTTTTCAAAACAAAAAATTTTATTTTAATTTTATAAGGATCATTTTGTAAGAAAATAGGTCAAAGCCACGCCAAAAATGTTTAAAAAAATTTAATTTAATTTAATTGTAAAAGAGTAGTTTTGGGGAAAGATAACCCTTATGGTAAATTTAAACAGAAAAAAAATTCTTTAAAAACGTAATTTTGAAAAGTGTATTAAAAGACCTGGTAGGTTCATTTTTCTTGGATTTGAGAACTTAAAAAGCATCATATACCAATTAAAGGCCCTGCAATTCTAGATAAGGCTAGGGGTTTTTAGGGTTTTTAGGCGTGCCCGAAATACGTCCTTGGGGCTTTTTTTTCTTCTTTTTTTTTTTTTTTTTTATTCAGTTAAAATGTTAATTCAACTTTCCCTTTCCACTGATCCGTCTTTCCCAAAATCTTTTTCTCTTCCGCCACGGCCATATCCCTTCCAGCAACACTCACGGCCGAACACCTCAGAAGTATAACAGTTCCTAGCCACCACAAATTTCTCGCAAGACTAGGCAAGATTTAGCTATTAAAATATGCAGGAAGTTTACCTTATCCCCACACAGGTGTCTCGCCATATGCTGCAAACATCGTCGCCATTGCAAAACATTTCTGCACACTCGAAGGCTTCTTTTATAGCAACATCAAAATTGTGAGAGCACTCAACACTCTCGGGTTCTTGTTTGCTCTGATGCCACTGTACTACACCATCGTAACACTGTCAAAGTAAGAAGCTAATTAAACTTACTTTATATTGCTTTTTTAAGCAGCATTTCTCTTTGGAGATTACTCTGCCTTCGAATATAAAGACTTCACTGACTGCATTTTTAAAACTGATTTTTTAATCAATACCATCATAGTTGGTGGAACTTGTTGGATAGTATTCTGGATCTTATCGCGGGCAATAATATTTTATTCATTTTTTGTATATGTTTGCTTATGAATAGGTGCATCGTTTTGTCATCATGTTCGGTATCATTAGTATGACATTAATATTTTTTCAATGTCAAACCACTTTAGGAACATCCCCCCCCTCTCTATCTATCTCTCTATCTATCTATTTATCTATCTCACTCTGTGTGTCTTATTATCTTTTATTCCCACACTTGTACGTATAGATAGTGAATGTGATAAATACGTCACAACACTTTATATACGTACATATATAAATATTTTTATATCCAGTACATACCCACAACTCTCTCTCTCTCTCTCTCTCTCTCTCCCTCTCTCTCTCTCTCTCTCTCTCTCTCTCTCTCTCTCTCTCTCTCTCTCTCTCTCTCTCTCTCTCTCTCTCTCTCTCTCTCTCTCTCTCTCAATCTATCCTGTCTCTACCTATCTGTCTATCTATCTCTTGGTTCTTTTTAAGCATTATGAATCAGTGTTGTAGTTACAGCTTATGTTCCTCATGACTGCCTCACCTCGCTCAGATATAACAAGACAGGATCGTGTGCGCTCCTTTTTTTATTATGTTCCTTTTCTCCTCTTTTCCTAGAACGGAACTGACTCCCCAAAGAGAGCGCGTGAGTGAGCTCCGGCGCCTCCTCCTTCCAGGGGCTCGCGGCCACACGCACCTGGCGGGCTCAGATCATCAGGTGATATCATTATCATTCCTGAGCCAGGCGAGGCTGCGGCTCAACCTCTATTTTTGAGACACCACAGCCATTTCGACTTCTCGGGCATCACGGGACGTCGCCAGGGATGATGGCCTTTTGGTCGAGACGTCTTGGAAAGATAGCGTTTGGAATTTCGGGAGCTGTAAGATTTTTGTTTGAGGGAGGGGGAGGGGGAGGAACCAATGGGAAAAAAACTGAGCCTTGCGGGTTACTTAATGACGTGGTGGCAACCGTGACTGTCGGCAAGGTGAACATGGCGGTGGGGGAGGGGGAGGGGGAGGGGGGAGGACATGTGTCTAGACTGGCAGGTGTTCAGACATTCGGCAACACCTGCTGTCTGTGTCTGTGTCTTGTCTGACTCACCTTCACCGTCATTGCAGCCATACCGCCGGATTCATTACTATTACGGAATCGGTGTGCGTGACGTCTTCTGGGAGCTTATCGCCTTTGGGTCGCTGTCTGTCTGTCTGTTTGTCTGCCTGTCCTGCTTTTGTTCTGCCTGTCTTTCTGTCTTTCTGTCTGCCTGTCTGTCTGTCTCTCAGTCTGTCGGCCTGTGTTTATGCGACTTCCTCGAGTTTGGCTGCAGAAATATCTTCGTCATTTTACTGCCTCCGGAATTGGCTGTGGTGACAGAGAGGTAGTTCGCGAGCAGCAGAAGCCAGCCCCGAATAGGAAGCTCTTGACACAGCACGGGAAGGCTTCGCCGCTGTCGCCCCTTCTTCCTTCCTGGCCCTTCTTTTCTGTAATTAATGCCATTACTCCATTTTTTCGTGTGTGGAATTTTCTTCTCCTCAATTAACTTTTTTGCTGAAAATACGCACGCACACCTAAACGTATACGTAAACGAGTATCTATCTGTCTGTATATCTATGTGTGTGTGTGTGTGTGTGTGTGTGTGTGTGTGGTGTGTGTGTGTGTGTGTGTGTGTGTGTGTGTGTGGTGTGTGTGTGTGTGTGTGTGTGTGTGTGTGTGTGTGTGTGTGCATGCGTGCATGTAAGTATACACATGCATGTGTGTTTGACAGGATGAAACTTTATATTTGAATGAGGTATCGGAATCAGTGATTATGGCTTGTCTTGTAGCGTAGCGTCACGAATTAGTACTTGTATTTATTTTGGGCATGATTGTATTCAGTTGGATAAGAGAAAGAATTAATTACAGCAATAGCTCTATAGAAACAACACGAGCAGGAGAAATGAAAGGCCGGTGGTGGGGGCCTCCTCCGCCAGCCAAAGCGAAGGGAGGGAAGATGAAAAAGGCGAGCGAGGTGTGATGTGAGCAAGAAAGAGAAGTAGACATGAGGAGCATCGCCCCGGGCCGTGCAGTAATCATCGCTGCTGATGATACGTTCACAGACAAGAGAGAAGCCTCCCGTCGCTCACGCTCGCTGCCCCTCGCTCGCTCCTCCTCACGGTCCTCGCTCGTTGCTGGCAGGTTCTTCGGAAAGTGGTTGAATGGATTACCAAACTCATTTTTTTCCTCTAGTTTCGGAATGAGAAGCCACTCTTGTCAATGGGGGATTGTGTGAAGATTGTGAGCTGATTCGGCGGGAGGTAGAGGCATGTTGTTCCTCTTTGAATTGTGATTTAACAAAGTGTATGGTCTTTGGGGTTGGAAAAATGATGAGGATTTAAGAGGGAAAAACGTCACAGAAGGACGCGTAATCAAGGGAAACTGTCCGCGAGGCAAAATGAGTAAAAGAAGGAAGTGCAAACGCAGCAGAATATTTATATGAGCTCCCCCCCTAACCCTCGCGTGCAGGAGCTGGGCCTCCCTCCCTCCCGCGGCCACCACCTATAGGCCCCCTGTCATAGAAAACGGCATTTTACCATAGGCCCAACCGGTAGCAACAACTCCGCTAGACTGAGGACGGTGTTTCAGTTTCAAGTTGTATTGGGCTGTTTCGTCGA
>NC_051388.1:59683252-59685752 GCF_015228065.2 Penaeus monodon | reverse complement strand
TAATCACCGACGTACCTATAGTATCCCATGCAGTTTTTACACCGCTCTCAGTCTCCCATATTGTCTCTAAACTTTGAAAAAAGAAAGAAAAAAATTACACCATCATCACTGCAATTGATCCATTATGCATACAGACCTACGTCATGTCCATAATACATACGCCCGCTTCGGTCCCGCAATGCATTGTTTATGTAACATTATTCCAAGTTGGGACTAATTTTGAATGCACCTTTGTCCCTCTGATCATTAGGCCTGGCGGAGACTATGAAAAAAATGTGTTATTCTATGGATGCCATGACACGGAGACTAATGATGATTGTTGCCATTTGTTGTAATCATGGTAAAGATGGTTTTTATTATAGTGATTATGAGAGTGAATAGGAATACTAATGGTGAAAAGGATGGTAATAGCTAACAATAATGCATACACACCATGGCAATGCTGATGAAACTAATGATAATAGCATAATAATAATGCTAATGGTAATGATGGTAATATTAATACGGATCATAACAATGATGTTATCATTTTATTGTTATCACTATATCGATGATGAGAATGAGAAAGATATTAATGATAATGATAAAGATGATAATGATGATACTAGTGATGATGATGACAATTGCAATGATGATACCAATGAATTTATTTATTAAGCACAGTAATAATTGTAATGATAATCTGATTATCATCATTGTCAGTTATTAACAGTTAACAGTACTATCATGAAACTAAACTACATACCAAGAATAGAATTAATGGTACAATTAGATTACCAGTAACAGAAAAAAGATGATAACAATGACAACAGTGATGATTGATAATAATGACGATCATGATACCTTTGAGGCTGAGTTTAAAAAAGGGTCCACTTCGAAACCGTGTGGGAGGAGCATAGAAGGTCATGTTGCCATTTGGCTATTTATTTGTTCATTATTATCTTTTGTACAGGGATTATAAACTTATTGCAGTGAATGCAATGCTCGGTTTATGTTTTAGATATAAGTGGAGGGTAATGGAGGAACAATAAGACGGTAGTTCCAATAATAACAATCATAGTGATAATCATGCTAATAATAGTAAAAGTGTCGATAGTAATGATAAAATATATTGTGATGAGGATGAGGAAGATAATTATGATAATAATAATGATGGTAATTGATTGATGATGATAATGGTAATGATAATGGTAATATTAGCAACAATAGTAGTAGTAGCAGTAGTAGTAACAATGATAATATTAATAATAATAATAATAACAATAATAATAATAATTATAATAATGATAATAATAATAATAATATCAATAATGATATTGATGATAGTAGTAGTAGCATTGGTAGTAGTAGTAAGGGTAATGATAACGCTATAAATAGTACCAATAATAGAATGATAAGATGATAATGATTGTAACAGTGTTGAGCATAATGAAGTACTACTATTACTACTACTACTACTACTACTAATAATAATAATAATAATAGGGATGATAATGGCAATGATGATGTAGCAATCATAGTAGCAGCAGGAATGACAACAAATAAATAGATAAAAAGTCCACAAGTCTGATGGTATCTCATTCCATATGTGTACATACATACGTATGTGAACGCACACTCACCCACGATCCTTGCTATTTTGAATTCGATAAGGCTGCTATCAAGTGAATTCTTGAGAATATCATCACGTGTTTATTAACTGAAAATCATGAACGTAAACTTCTTCCGGAATAATGTGTTTAAATATGATTACTGTTAAAATCGTTGAAAATGATTAAATCGTGAATATGTGGCAGGGAGACCTTTCTTTTTCTTTTTCAACGAAGCAAAACCTAAACCTTTAAATCCTCTTATTGCTTCGCATTTGATACTTCATCCTGGATGTGCTACTGGCATCATTTCCACGGAGATGTGGAACAAAGTGAGTCAAATGAGCGAGTAAAGTTATGAAAAGTTCGTAGCAGGACCGCGGCCCGCGCATGGCGGTCGTGGTGGCCCGGGTGGTGTGATAACCCTAGCGGCACCAAAGGGTTGGACTCGTGAGACGTTATTCCCATAAAAAACATTCTCTCGGCAGCACACGACCGGCACAGGGCCACAGACATGCTAAAACATCTTACAAGTTTTCCTCGTGTAAACGAATTGTAGGACAGAATGGAAGGGAAGCTCAGACACCCAAAGCATCGAGGTTGCAGCCGGAAGTGTACAGAGCGATCGGGAAGTGGTCAAATATTGTGAAAATGCGTGGAAACTTTTGAAGCGAGGCGGCGAGCGAGGCCAGGGGGGACTGCTCGCGTGCTGCTCCCGCGCCAACTTTGAATTCTGGCCGCGGTGCCTAGCAGGCCTATACATTGCATGACGCTTCATTTCCTACAGGTGATACACACAATATCAAGATTTGCATACATTTTTTTTCCCCATAGATGAGCACTATAACGAAAAGCGTCGACTAAGTAAGAAAGAAGACGAAAAAAGATCGACTAACATCGCTCCAGTGTTC
>NC_051388.1:59670752-59675752 GCF_015228065.2 Penaeus monodon | reverse complement strand
ACAGAGAAACAGACAGAGGTCCAGGTGTTTTTGTCTCTATACGTCTGTCATATATTCATGCATATCTTGTTTATGTTGTTTGTGATTCAGCCGCACAGTTTACCTTTTCCTCTTGAGGTGTGTTGTGTTCCTCTGTTCTACAACCCATTTTTCTTCTCTTTTCAGGTATGGCGAACCAAAACCTCCACCTGTGTTATTTATGTAAGAACGCAGATCTTTGTTCACTTTGAGCCACGAAAAAAGATGTATTATTATCTCTCTTGTTTCGTTGCACCTACCATTCGCAACAACATGACACCCTGACTACACTCATGGTATTATTGTTGTGCCACAGACATCTACAATACGCCCACTGTATCAAACGTCCACCCCTTAGATCAATACTGACATCCACCACCGCCCACTATATCAAGACCTGCTACTGCTCAATACTTTTATAGAGGCATCCATCATTGTTCACTGTAATATCACCAATGCCACTCCTGCCAATGCCCCACTTGAACACAAATATATATATATATATATATATATATATATATATATATATATATATATATATATATATATATATATATATATATATATATATATATTGTGTGTGTGTGTGTGTGTGGGGGTGTGTATGTGTATGTATGTATGTTGTATATATATATCATATATATATATATATATATATATTTATATTTATACTATATATATTATATATTATATATATATATATATATATATATATATATTTGTGTGTGTGTGTGTCTGTGCGTGCGTGCGAGTGTGTGTGTGTCTTTGACCTCAGGTTTGCTTCTCGCGGTGTTCCATTTCTTTCTCTTCTCTGATATATTTATTTATCTCTGTCTACTCTCCATCTACGTATTCAGTAACCTTCTAAATAATCCCGTTCCTCCACTCTTATTATCTTCTTTTTCATGCACCTCATTCTCTCCTTCCTTTTCTCCCTCGTCATTCTCTTCTTCCCTTTTCTTTAACCTCATCCTCCTCACCTCTTTCCTCCAATTTATTCTTTTCTTCGCTTCCTTGCCACCCTCCTCATTCTCCTCATCCATTTCCTTCCATATCATCGTCCTTCTCCCATTCCCTCGCCTCATTCCCCTGTTCTATTTTCGTTATCCTTCTCTTCCAACTCGTTTCCTTCTTCCAGCTCACCCGCTTCGTTTCGTTCGTTCGATTCCCGCCTCCTTTTCTCATCCCTTCCCTTCCACCTCACTGCCTTATCCTCCTCATCCCTTTCCTTCTGCCTTATCCTCCTCATCCCTTTCCCTCCACCTCATCCTCCTTATCCCTTTGCTTCCAAGAGAGAGTGAGAGAGAGAGAGAGAGAGAGAGAGCACAACGAGAAGATCGAAGCCTAGAAGAACGAGTTAAGCCAGCTAGTGAGAGCAGACAGAAGAGAGAGAGAGAGAGATGTCACAAGACGACAGCATGACCTCCTCTCCTTGCCCGCCCCCTCCTTTCCAGTCCATTATTTTGGCGCTTCGAGGAATGGTCTCCCTTTTTCCGGGAATTCCTGTCTGCCTTCGTGTATCGTGACGTGGGCGCGTGGTGGGGGGGGGGGGTGCGTGGGGAAGGAGGGAGGGAGGAGGGAGGATCTATGTGCGCGAGGGGTTGTATGGGTGTTGTGGAAGGGAGCAGAGGGGGATATGTGGGATCAAAAATGTATATATTAATGTATTCATATATTTGTGTGTGCGTATGTGTGTATATGCGTGTGTGTGTGTGTGTGCGTATATGCGTGCGTGCGTGTGTGTGTGTTGCGTGTGTGCGTGTGTGTGTTTGTGTGTGTGTGTGTGTGTGTGTGTGTTGTGAACCTGTGGGAGAGAGAATGAGACAGAGAGAGAGATGAGGGAGAATTAAACAGGCAAACAGACAGAGACAAGGATAAAGACATATAGGCAGACAGAGGTTACGCTCGCTTCAAAAAGTGCGTTTACGTGCGTGTGCGTATGAAAAATGTAGCAGTGGCACCGAAATTATATTTATGGATCCAATAAATCTTGGTTCGCAGTTTTAAAGTATGCGGATTTCAAGTGCTTCGGCCGATTCGATTTCTCTTGTACCTCACTGCATTAGCCTCAGTGTGGATGCGGGCGACACAGTGAAAAAGGCCATTAAGACTGATATATCCATTGCAGTTACGTCATGTAAACTAAATCAGATAATCATGGTATTATCATTGAAACAGACACTGTGCCTTCAGCTTAGAAATGATGTAAGCTTTTTATCGTACTGATAACACCATAACAGTATGTGATACGGTGGCACTGTGTAGAATGATAGTCGGAAATATATTTTTTTCTGTATTTTTTTCCAATATGTATTTATCGATGCAGATTGGTGTAGTTGGTGTTATTTTGATCCATTGGTACGATATTGTTCAAAGTTTTATTCACTTGTCAGTGGTGCAGTGTTATAGTATTGTTCATCAGGGGTTATAGTGCTTGCTTTGTTAGCAGCCATTCATTAGCGAAAGAAGGAAAAGTATTAGTGCAAGAAAGGAGAACGGCTTTAATTGTACGTCATAATTGGATATTGTTGATTTTATGGTCGGTGGCGTTCAGGAAGTCTTACCCATTTGTGGTCTGGTGTTCAGCGTTCAGCTTTGTAATGGAGTTGCTTAATGTCTGTATTTGTCCAGATATTTCTTGAGTTGGTGTTTTGTTTTGCTGATAAGGATGGATAATTGTCGCGCGGAATTTATGTCGTTTCCTGCGTCCTGTTCGCAAGCAACTCTTTGTCTACTTCGATTATTTTGCTGGATTTATGGGGGTGCTGGTGGGACGAGGTGGGCTTCCATGGGTGCTGGCGGGACGAGGTGGGCTTCCATGGGTGCTGGCGGGACGAGGTGGGCTTCCATGGGTGCAGGTGGGCGAGGTGGGCTTCCATGGGGCACTATTGGGGCAAGGTGGGTTTCCTTAGGAACTGGTGGGGCGAGGTGGGCTTCCATGGGCGCTGGCGGGGCGAGGTGGGCTTCCATGGGCGCTGGTGGGGCGAGGTGGGCTTCCATGGGCGAGGTGAGCTTCCATGGGATGACGTTGCCCGGGGCTGAAATGGGGTGAATAGCTCTAAAGAGTAAAGTTAAACTGGCGATTATGTGTTATATGAGAATTATAGCTAAAGGTTATTCCTTTATCACCAAAAAGGCCCATATAAAGGGAGATACTAGGTGTGGTGTGAGTGAGTGTGTGTCTGTATCTGTGTCTGCCTGTTTGTGTATGAATGAGGCAGAAAAAGAGGAAGAGCGTGGTATGTGCTGTGTGTGTAGGCAGAGAGTTAAACTCTTAAAGAACGATCCACTTGAATTGCATATACAACAGACATACCTATAATTTCTACCCATTCAGCACACTTCAATTCTCACGCTAAGACTGGGGCATGCTCAACGCTCATGTAAGCATATGCTGCTGATGCGTGCCATCGAGGGTATTTTGCAGGGCATTGCTCGATGGGTGTGTTGCCATACCATGTACTGTCCTCGAGGCTAATGCTGTTTTATTGTTTACCTTTCTCGCTGAAATTGGTGTTAATTGTATGTTTATGCGTTAATTCACAAGATATATTGGACTAGATACATCATCTGGATGGTTGTAAATTTTGGATAATGGTCGATGTTTGCTGCATGAATCCCGGTTGCAGGGGATGGCTATGTCCCTTGCATTTTCCCTTGCTGTTCAAAATGCGTCCAATTATGCGGTTTTCTCTGTATGTAGTATGTTGTTTTCCTATCATTAACATCAGTATGTTAAGAGCTTTATGCATTGGCTTTGTAATAAACCAAAAGGCAAGTCAAAATTAGACTTCACAGATTTCGAAAAAAATGGCTTTTTGTTGTGATAGGCAACGTAACAGTCTTTAGCAATGAGTAATATATTTCATTATTGCAGCATTTCTTACAAACACACATAGGAATTCGGTAGATTTTTTTTAAATTATGGACATTGTTGATAGAACCACAGACAAAACAAGGGAATGTGTGTGTGTGTGTGTGTGTGTGTGTGTGTGTGTTGTGTGTGTGTGTGTGTGTGTGTGTGTGTGTGTGTGTGTGTGTGTGTGATTATATAAAATTATATATGTATATATATGTATATATATATATATATATATATATATATATATATATATATATATATATATATATATATATATATATATATATATATGTGTGTGTGTGTGTGTGTGTATATTTATATTATATATATTGTTATGTATAATAAAATATATATATATATATATATATATATATATATATATATATATATATATATATATATATATATATATATATATATATATATGTGTGTGTGTGTGTGTGTGTGTGTGTGTGTGTGTGTGTGCATGTATGTATGAATATGTATATGTGTGAATGTGATGAGGAAAATATCACTTTTTCGAATGTTACAATATGCTGCGGTTTATCGACACATGCTTGTCAGAAATCCTATTACCATTTTCTGGCGGAAATTGTTCTGATTATCATCCAGTGCAAATTACTTTCTGCGCTTTAAAATTATGGATTGGCTGAATTTATATTTATGCTTAAACATTTTACTTTTGGCCTATTTTATGATGGTTTTAATGTGTTGCAGCTCTTCTCAACACGACTTTCTCTATTGATTTTATTTTCATTAAGGTATTATTATTATCAGTACCATTATTATCAGGATCGCCATGAAAAGTATTCAGATGATTTTTTAAATTGTCTGTAATATTGGCTTATTATGACCATTATCATTGAAATGTTGCAAATTATAGACCATTGTCGAACATTAAGATTGATAATCATGTTATATCGTTGTTGATATATATTTGAACGTTTGATTTTTTTTCACAGCTTAAAGACCAATATTTCATTAGTCTCTCTGTGATTCTTTAAGCCTTTGTTATAAAATTGTGAATAGTTTGCATTTTAGAAAAGTAAGTACTCTCTTCCTGCTTTATTTTACCAACACTGTGTAATCCTTCTCCATGTTCTATAGTTTCATCTAAATA
>NC_051388.1:59653252-59663252 GCF_015228065.2 Penaeus monodon | reverse complement strand
ACTCACTCACTCACTCACCCCCTCCATTCAGGCCCCCACTCACCCCCCACCCACCTACCCACCCACCCACACACACACTCACCCACTCACCCCCCACTCACCCCCCCACCCACACATTCACCCACCCACTCACCCACCCACCCACACCACACCCACTCACCCCCCGTTCACCCCCCCACCTCTGCCCCCTTTCGCCTCCTCGTCTACCAGTTTCTCGTCTCTTTTCACTGGCATTTCCTTACTCCTACTTTGCTTTTGATTTTTATGTTGCTTTTCTCGCTTTTCCTTTTTCGTCTCTTTTGCCTCCTTTCTCTCCTTTTATTCCTTCCTTATTTCATTCCTTTTTTCCTTATTTTGTTCTTTCCTCTCTCCCTTCCTTCCTTCCTTCTTTCCTCTGTTCCCCTTCCATCATTCCCTCTTTCTCTCCTTCCCTCTTTCCCTCCCTCCCTCCCTCCCTCCCTCCCTTCTTCACTCCGCTTCCCTCTTTTCTCTCATCCTCCCTCCCTTCCATCATTCATTCATTCATTCATTCATTCAATCCCTCCCTCCCTCTCTTTTCCCAGGTTCTCTCCCTCCCTTCCTTTTATATTACTATATGTAGATATTACTATATCTGAGTGTATCGTATGTACGTTGAAACGTAGATAGCAAGGGAGGGAGGGTACGGATGGCATGAGTGGGAGAGAGAGAGAGCTAGAGAGACGAGAGACGAGAGAGAGAGCAGAGGGAGGGAGGGATGTTGGAGAGAGCTACAGAGAGCAAGAGAGTAGAGTGATGAGAGAGAGAGCAGTGATCGAGGGAGAGACGCAGAGAGAGACGAGGGAGGGATGTGGATGCTGGACGGAGGGATGCGAGAAGGAGAGAGAGATGAGGAAGGAGGAGGTGAGGAGGGAGAGGGGGAGAGGGGGAGGGAGGGAGAAAGAGAGAGAGGGAGGGAGAGAGAGAGAGGGAAAGACAGAAACAGAGACAGAGACAGAGAGAGGGAGGAAGAGAGAGAGATAGAGAGAAAGGGGAGAGAGGAGAGAGAGAGAGGGAGGGTGAAGCAGAAAAGAAGAAGAGAGATAGAATGATTGGGAAAGAAGAAGGGAAGAGAGGAAAGAGACGAGGAAGAAGAAGAGAGAAAAAGAACAGAGAGAGTAGATGAGAGAGAGAGAAGAGAGAGAGGGAGAGAGAGAGGAGAGAGGAGAGAGAGAGAGAGAGAGAGAGAGAGGAGAGAGAGAGAGGGGAGAGAGAGAGGAGAGAGAGAGAGGGTGAGAGAGAGAGAAGAAGAGAGAGGGGGTGAGGAGAGAGAGGAGGGTGAGGAGAGAGAGAGAGAGAGGAAGAGAAAGAAAGAGAGAGAGAGGAAGAGAGAGAAAGAGAGAGAGAGAGAAAGAGAAGGAGAGAGAGAGAGAGAGAAGAGAGAGAAAGAGAAGGAGAGAGAGAGAGAGAATACGAAATACGATTTTGTTAAGTTCACGAATGAATGAGCTAACTGGTGAGCAAATGCGAGAATACATGTTTGCATGTTAGCAATAGATCATAGCATTCTTCTGTAATTTTGTGTTATTATCATACCTTAAATGCTTCTTTCCTATTTCCTTTGGTATTAAAGTGAACATTGTTAATGGAATACGACTGTCATGATAAAAGGATAACATTATTTTGTTGTTTGTTTGATGAATTGCTATATGAGGAATCATGATTTTTTTTTATCTAAGTAGTTACAGAGACATTGCCTCGGTCGTCACCAATATATTGTATCGATGTACTGACAGCTGACCCTCTCGGTGACCAATATGTCAGGTGTAAGGAGCTCAGCAGCAACAATTTGAGTGGCTTGTTAGGCAACATGTGTTTTCCTTTCCGCCGAACAGACAGTTTTGATTATCTGGATATCCTTTCTTCACTCTTTGAGCCAGCTCCGTCTCCCTATCTCCCTGCGTCTGTATGTCTTTTTGTCTGTCTGTCTGTCAGACAGATAGTCAGACAGTCAGAAAAACTGACTAATTGACTGACTGGATAGACAGACAGATTGACGGACTGACTGACTGGACAGACTGACTGACTGGACAGACAGACAGAAACAGACAGACTGACTGACTGACTGACTGACAAAAAGATAGAGATGTAGTAACAGTAGTAATACTAGTGGTGGTAGTATCAATAAAAGAAGAAGAATTACGAGAAGGAGAAGAAAAAGCGGAAGATGAATAAGGGGGAGGAGAAGGAGGAGGAGGAGGAGGAGAACAAGAAGAAGATGAAGAAGAAAAAAAGAAGGAAGAGGAGGAGGAGGAGAAGAAAGAGGAGGTGGAGAAGAAGAAGAAGGAGAAAAAGAAAAAGAAGACAGGAAGAGAGACAGCCTCGGTGTGCAGGATCTATAGCACAAGAAGCAAAGTAAAAAGCAGAGAAAGAAGGTAAGATGCGCAAGAAGCCCGTTTTACCTTGGTTTCCTTTTTCCGTCTGCCGCTGATGGTCAAACCCCAGACGACCGCCTGCAACAGCGCCAAGTTAGGTGCGCTGTGATTGGCCTGCCGACCGCAAGAATTTTAGCGGGACCCCCCCTTCCCCCTCCCCCGCCCCCACCCCTCAAAATCGTCATTTGTCGGGATGATTCTCCAAGTTGACGACACGATATTTTGGTGGGTAATTCTCCGGAGAGTGGCGTCGGGTGTGGTTTCGCGGTGGGCTCCCATCGCCCTTGGCGCTCGCTCGGCCATCGCTTTGGACGTCTTGGAGCAACAGTTTTGAGGCTTTCTGCACGAATTTTGGTTTGGGAAAAAGTCGGATTTATGGCGTTAGGTTGCATCGGTTAGGAAAGACATTCTTTTTTATTCATTATTATTTTATTTATTTATTTTTTAACAAAATGAGTTCCACGAGAGTGCAGTGCTATTGTATCCCCATTGTGTATCCAAAGGTGTTAGCACGCTTTGCAGGGAGCATGAATCTCCACTTATCCTGTTTTCCGAATGCTGTTGTCTGCTTTCGGAGAGCTTTGGTTGCCATTTCGCGAATCGGCGTTTTGGATCTGAAATACGTCATGCACCAAAGAGATCTGAGGCCTCAGAACACGCGTATGTTAAATGATGTTAATACATCTGATCATCGCCTTATCTGCTGCTTGTTTTCCTTGCTCGAGCAGCCGAGATAGAAGCATTGTGCGTGACTCCAGGCGAGCAGCCCAGGCACGTCTCTCACTGGCGCCTGCATGTGAATGGACGTGTAGACACCTCTTGGCTGTGGGCGTGGCCCTGGGAGAGGGGAGGGGGGAGGGGGGAGGCCAGCTGGCTAACGTCAGGGCACAGGCTCTTCTGTTCATGCATAGCTCATAGTTCATGCACAACTCACAGCTCGTGGCGGAACTGTCTTACGCGGCACCTCCGCCTGCGTGACTCCTCGCTCGGCAGCTGAACGAGCGGATTTCGGCCGGAGTCATGATCCGTCTGGCCGGTCGTCTCGTTGTCTCGCTCATGGCGCGTTTCCTCTCTTTCCCTCCTTCCTTGCGTCGGCTTTATTCGCTTCTTCCTTGCCGCCCCCGGTCGCTGCCTCGTGTCTGTGCGTATTTCTTCTGCATGGGCGTTGCCGTTTTTCTTCTTTGTCTTTACTTGGGATCTTTCTTTCAGTGTTCTCATCCCACTCAACTTTTACTCTCTCTGCTTGTCAGTCTACCCGTCTGTCTCCGTCTTTCTGCCTGTCTCTGCCCTACTGTCTCTCTTTTCTTCTACCCGTCCTTGTCTCCGTCTTTCTGCCTGTCATCTCTCCCTCTCTCTCTCTCTCTCTTCTCTCCTCTCTCTCTCTCTCTCTTCTCTCTCTCTCTCTCTCTCTCTCTCTTTCTCTCCTCCCTCTCCCTCCCTCTCTCCTCACCCTCTCCCTTCCTCCCTCCCTCCCTCCCTCCCTCCCTCCCTCCCTCCCTCCCTCCCTCCTTCCATCCTTCGCCGCCGTCCTGCCCACCCGCCTTCATCCGGGACTCTCGATTCGCCAGCCCCAGCCGTCTTCGATACGTCTCGCACGATAAAAACAAAAATTCTCACGGCCTAGAGGATTTCCCCAGCTCTGACTCAGCGCACCGGAAGTTGTAGGTCGTCTTTCAGTCTTGCCGACGGTGACTCACTGCTGGAAGAATTATCGGCGACTTCAGGAATCCGGGATGTTTTCTGCAGGTCCTCGTGGGAGTCCCGCCGCCGTCGCTGGTGCCCCTGTCTCCTCTGGCTGCGACCTTCTGCGGGAGGGGAAGAAGGGGGCAGAGGCGAGGCCAGAAGGCTACGAATCGGAGGGAATGAATCTATAAGGACGGGTGACTTTACAGGAGGCCAAAGCTAAGATTTAAGAGCGCGCCGATAAGCGATAAGAGAGAGGTCACGTCTCTACCTTCGTCTTTAGCATTCGAGGTCAGCGACTGCGCGGAGGAATAAAGCAAACAAATGTCATTCGGTTTGCGTGCATTACGGGCATGATCGTCCTACAGAGAAATGAGTGACGGGAGGGAGGTGAAGTTTGAATGAAAGGGGGGGTCGGTGAAGTTGGGGGTGGCTTGTGGAATGGTGGGGGCTGGGGGGGGTAGGTGAATAGGGGTAGGGATGGCAGACGGATAATTTCCGGTGGTTTCTGGTTGATATCGGGGAATGCCTTGCCTAATAACACCTGAGTCTTCTTTTTGCACAC
The DNA here is from genome assembly GCF_015228065.2 of Penaeus monodon. Taxonomy (NCBI): domain Eukaryota; kingdom Metazoa; phylum Arthropoda; class Malacostraca; order Decapoda; family Penaeidae; genus Penaeus; species Penaeus monodon. The sequence continues at coordinate 59,658,611 of NC_051388.1, read as the reverse complement.
ACATGCGCTCGCTCGCGCATGCACGCATTTCATACAGACACATCTTATTTCCTATTTTCCTCATCTCTCTTATCCATGCTCTATCTCTTTCTGTACCTGCTCTTTTCTCTCTTGATTTCTTCCCGCGCTTCGTTTTTCCTTTGTCCTCCTCGAACGCTCGTCTGATTGCGTACCTGAGCGCCACTAAAACCGAGGACGACGATCATCACTCAGGCAAATTAAGGAAGGGCATGACGAGGCGGCTTACGCGTCTCTTCACCAGTCAGAACCCGCTTATCAGAAACCCAACCGTCAGAACTCACTTCAGAAGTTACCCATCAGAATTTACCTATCAGAACCTCCCCATCAGAACCTATCTATTAGAACCCGCCCATCAGAACCTCCCCATCAGAACCAATCTGTTAGAACCCGCCCACCAGAGCCTCCTCATCATATCTTCCCCATCAGAGCCTCCTCGTCAGACCCCGCCCATCGGAACCTCCCCATCAGGAGGCGCCAGCGTCATGAGATAGTAAATTGCCTTGTTGGACGTCGTCGAGTTGACCACTACTAATTGTTCCGCGAGAGATTACATCACTTAAATATATCCTGCCCTGTTTAGCTTACATTTTATTCCCCTATAAATGTGGCCAGCAGATGAGTATCGTCGTGATCCGGCCATTATCGCTTATCCGGACGCCGATCGAGTCTTAATGTGCTTCGTGCTGACCGGGAGATATATGTCTGGTCCGGCTTCGTGTCTGTCTGTATGATCGTTCATTTGTCACTGTACTTGGGGTCACTTGTGTGTGTGTGAGTGCGATGGTGGGTGATGGTGTGGGTGAGTGAGCGTGTGTATGTTTGTGTGTGTGTCGGTTGGGGGGAATCGTTTGTATGTGTGTGTCTATGGGTATATGTTTGCGTGTGTGTTTGTATATGGGTGGGGTAGTGTTTGTATGTGTGTGGGTGGGTGGTTTCTGTGTGTGTGTGTGTGTATGGACGTGTGTGTGTGTGTGTGTGTGTTTAGTGTGAGTCTGTCTGTGAACGTGTGTGTGTGTTTAGTGTGAGTCTGTCTGTGAACGTGTGTTTTGACATTCCGGGAGATGCCTGCCTTTGTGTGCCATCCCTACAGCCTGAGTACGTGAGCCGCTGTTGACGCAACAACTCTTATGTTCACAGTTTCTTAATCCAGCGTCACGGAGGCGCTCGCTACGGGCCTGCTGGTAACGTCCTTTTACGGTCTCTTTCATATGAACAATTTTTTAATCGCTGGTGTCTGTGTCATTTCCGGTCGTGCGTATTTTTGCGGTCTTAGAAATGCAGGTTTGCAATTTTCCTTGCGCTGATCCTTGTTCTGTCATCGCGAGCGCAGCCAAGTAGAGACTTCCTTGTTCTTTATGTGTCTTGGGCGCTTCTGAGATATATATATGTAAAAAGACTTTTTCGATATTTTCGGCGCCGGGAGAGCTGTCTATGGCGTGTAGGAGTGTGTTTGTGTGTATGTTTTGTGTATGTGTGTGTGTGTGTGTGTGTGTGTGTGTATTTGTGTGTGTTTGTGTGCGTGCATTCTGGCCCACCGCAATTGGAGGCAGAGATCGCGTTTATCAGGGAGCGATCAGTCCTCATCTGGCACAAAACTTGCGTGCTTGATCCGCAACACCCCCTCTCACCCCCTGCCCCTCCTCCCCCGCCCCCTCCCTTCCCTACAATTGATCCAATTTATCTCTCTATGAGTTTCTTCTCTCCCTCTGCGGAGTTCGACCTACAGATTCATTTCTTGAAGAGGATGTTCCCTGAGTGGCTACCATTGGCGGGAGGTGAGGTCGGCCATTAGGTGACTGGCCACTCATAACCGAGCTCCAGTTAGGACCAATTACAATGATTGCTTGCACAGTTACTGACAGCAAGTGCTCGCCGCAACGCCCATCTGGCCCTGCCGTGCGGCTGTCTGGCTGCCTGTCTAGCTGTCTTCCCTATCACTGTTATTTGTCTATCTGACAAATAGCATATCCTGGCGTTTCCATTAAACTGCTTTAACTGCAGAGGAAGCGAAGAGAGGGAGAGAGAAAGAGAGAGAGAGAGCCAGACAGACTGAGATAGAGACACAAAGACATAGTCATAGAGAGAAGGGAGACAGCCAACCAGACAGACAGTCAGACAGACAAACAAAGAGTTAGGGAAGAGAGGGAGAGAGAGAATATGTGTGCGTTAATGTGTGTGTGTGTGTGAGTGTGTGTGTGTGTGTCCGCTGGATGTGGATATGTGGTTGCAGAGGCGCCGGTGGGACATGCAATAAGGCAATATCCTCATTTACGTCGACCCATAATGGCGAGCGCAGGGAAGTGTAGGTCCAGGACTCACGTGCTGGTGTGACGGTGTAGAGGAGTGATGTGGCCGAGCGATGGTGTGGAGGCGTGTGGTATAGTGATTAAGTGGAGAGATGGTGAGGAGCGGTGTGGAGTGGCTGTCCTGCGCCGTGGAGGAGAAGGAGGAAGAAGAGGAAAAGGAGGAGGAAGAAGAGAAAGAGGAAGAGGTGGAGATGGAGGACGAGGAGGAAGAAGAAGAAGAAGAAGAGGAGGAGGAGGAGGAGGGCTGGTGGAACGAAGAAGGATGGAATTCCTAGCTTAGCTGCAGGGGGTCTGGCTGGGGCGTTAGTTATTGGGCCACTCGGGAGACTCCTTTCGGGCTGGACTTTGCTCTCTTTCTTTCTTTATCTCATCCTTCTCTCTCTCTCTCTCTCTCTCTCTCTCAACTTCCTCTGTCTCTCTCTCCTTCCTCTCTCTCTCTTTTCTCTCCTCCTCCTCTCTCCTCTCTCCTCTCCTCTCTCTCTCCCTCTCTCTCTCTCTCTCTCTCTCTCTCTCTCTCTCTCTCTCTCTCTCTCTCTCTCTCTCTCTCTCTTTCTCTCTCTGTGTATTTCTGTGTTGTGTTGTGTGTTTGTTGTGGGTTGTGTGTTGCGTGTTGTGTGTGTGTTGTGTGTTTTCTCTCTCTCTCTCTCTCTCTCTCTCTCTTCTCACTCTCTCTCTCTCTCTCTCTCTCTCTCTCACTCTCCTCTCTCTCTCTCTCTCTCTCTCTCTCTCTCTCTCTCTCTCGTCTGTGTTTGTGTGTGTGTGTGTATGTTATCTCTCTCTCTCTCTCTCTCTCTCTCTCTCTCTGTGTGTGTGTGTGTGTGTGTGTGTTGGTCTCTCTCTCTCTCTCTCTCTCTCTCTCTCTCTCTCTCTCTCTCTCTCTCTCTCTCTCTCTCTCTCTCTCTCTCTCTCTCCCTCTCCCTCTCCCTCTCCTTCTTTCCCTACGCTGGACTGAGGTTCACCATTTGGGATCTGGGAATGAAAACAGATTTTTTTCGTCTTTTCGAATGTGAGAGCGCCTGGCAAAAGGAAGAAATTAAGAATAAAGGAAGGAAATAGTTGAGTTTTGTGTCCCTTAGTTCGCATAATCAGGTGTCCGCCGTTTGAAAATCGCACTTCAAATGGCCGACTTCTAAGAAAAATGGATTTCCGTTCGCGCTGGCGAAATAGATTCTATGATATTTTTGTCCCGCGGTTGATGAGCGTGATGGCCGGACTAACGCCCCTCCCCTGCCTCCTTCCCCCTAGCCTCGTCGCTCCCCATACCCTGACCCTGGTGCTCTCCCTCTCCCTCTCCCTCTCCCACTCCCACCCCTATTACTCTCCCTCTCTCGCTCCCTCTCTCACCCATATTACTCTCCGTCTCCATCCCTCCCCCTCTCCCCCCCACCCCTATTACTCTCCCTACACCCCACTCCTCACCCCCTTAGTCCCTTATCCTTCCCCCCTATCCCTACCGTAGTTACTCTCCCTCTCCCCCACACCGTCGCTGCTCTCCCCCACCCCCACCCCTGTAGCTCCCCTCTCCCCTCCCTGAATTATGGCGACCACGGCGACGCGGTGCCTGACAGTCCAGAGTCCTGAATCCATTATGGCAAAGCAATTTGTTGGGTTGAATATACGGCTGTGACTCTTGTGATATGTACATTTATAGTTTTGTGTTGTGTTGGGGGGGGAGCTTGTTCACTCTTTTTTTTTCAATCTCGAAATATCCGAGAAAACTTCAGGTCTTTGGAAGCATCGCATGACGCGCGCCTTTGAATGGTGTTTACCAGTCAAGGAACGTTTGGTGACTTTCGAGTTTTTGTTTTTGTCATCAGGGGCTGGCTCGCACGCACGCCGTTCCGCCGACTGTCATTACCACTACCTCGTCTGGGCGGCCGCGTCTGCCTCGTCTGCCGCCGCCGCTGTTCTCAGGACCTCAGCATCACGTCAGCTCGAGGCAAGGACTACCACAATCTCAAGTCCAGTGGGCATCTCCTTCGCCTTTGACCCTAGTTTTCATTAGGATGAATAGACGCGCGATAAATATTATGTCATGTGTCACATTTCGCTGTGTTGCGAAGGTCAGTGGGTAAAGAAATGCTCTAAATATGGCGGTGTGCCTCAGACAACGCTCGTACCTCCACTATGCATCGGCTAGACACACAAAAGCCTGATGGTAATAATAAGGAACTGATAGAATATCACGATGAAGGTATTTGCAGCAGAAATAGCAATGTCAATAGCGGTAACGACACAGTCAAAGCAAATATTGTAGTATTTTGGTTGTAGTGGTGGTATTTTTCTCTCTCTCTCTCTCTCTCTCTCTCTCTCTCTCTCTCTCTCTCTCTCTCTCTCTCTCTCTCTCTCTCTCTCTCTCTCTCTCTCCATCCATCCCTCTGTGTGTGTGTGTGTGTGTGTGTGTATGCGTGTGCGTGCGCGCCATTGTGATTTGTAAGCTTTTATATCCATCTTTACCAATAGTTCACCGTCTTTGTCGATCGGTATTGGTTTCACCTCAGACAGAATATTACCAGACTGTGTGAACGCACGAGAGAGAGAGAGAGAGAGAGAGAGAGAGAGAGAGAGAGAGAGAGAGAGAGAGAGAGAGAAGAGAGCAGGCAGAAATGTCGTATGATGATTGGGCTCTTCTTGTCCCCATTTTGTGGTCACTCGAAAAAAGGAGAGGAAAAAATCTTTTCCATTGGCCGGTTAGGTGACATTTCAGGTCTTTTTCGGGACAGGAATGTGCCATCCGCTGCCGGTCCCTTCGGCTGACTGTCCCACTGAAAACCAACTGACCCTTGACCCTTAAGGCAATCCGAGATGCGTTCGTTACTATGTAGGATCGGGATTGTGATTCAGACTTCGGATCCTATCAACCCAATTGTATTTTTTTCTCGTCTTCTTCCTTTTATTGTCTGTTAGACTAAGAAGCTGAGGACAGGGACGCGAACCGAGGAAAAGGAAGGGGATGCAGGGATTTGGGAGAAGGGGGGGAGGAGGAGGGGGAGGGGGAGGGAGAGTGAGGAGAGGGATAGGGGGAGGGGGAG
>NC_051388.1:59640858-59645652 GCF_015228065.2 Penaeus monodon | reverse complement strand
AAAAGGTGTGGTAGTTGGGCCAGTTACTCGCATAGGTAACTATATCTCGTAACAAAATCATGAAATGTAGTGACACAAGACCGACTCTGTATTTTTGCTTTTGTTTTGTTTGTTTGTTTTGGCCATTAATACTCAGAGGTAATGCGTTTTCTACAGTAAGAGGTGGTGGGGAATGACAATGATAATGTCGATGGTAATGGCAGTGACAGTGGGTAAAAAAAAAAAGATAGATATGGTGACGATAACAACACTGATCATGGCGAGGAAAATGGTAATGGCTTTCGAGTATGTGATTACTATGACTGATAATGTCAATCACAATGATGATGATATTGAAAATATATTATTTATAATGATACAGCCCTAGAACCATTCCACAAGGCACCGTCTTTGCAATCCCTGGAATGGGTGATTATGGTAATGGGGAAACTATAATGATAAAAGTCATAGTGATAAATGGTTTTAATGATAACAATAACAGTTATTTTCCATTCTTTAATAATTTGTAAATTATATAAACTGTTTTTATTTCCTAAACTTATATTTGTTGGATAATTTTTATCACCTCTTTTTCCTAATCGCCTGCTCCTGCGCCTCCTTTTCAACCATAATTCCAATATTTCCTTCGTATTTTCTTATTTTCTTTCTTCTTCTCCGTGATCTTCTCTTTCTTCTTCGTTTACCTTTTTGTTCCTTTTTTCTTTCACGCTTTTCCCCTTTCCTTCCTTTCTCTCTATATTGTTATTGTTGCTGTTGTTCTTGTTCTTGTTTTTCTTCGTCTTTTTTTTTTTCTTCTTCTCTTCTTCTTCTTCTTCTTCATATCATTCTCCTTCTCCTTCTTCTTTTCTTCTTCTTCTCTTCCTTCTTCTTCTTCTTCTTCTTCTTCTTCTTCTTCATCTTTGTTTTCTTCTTCTTCGTGTTCTTCATCTTCCCAATTACTGACCTCTTTCATCTCCAAAATCATTTGCATCCTTTTTTTTATTTCAAAATTATATAATTTCTGTGTATAAAAATGTCATATCTAAACGGCTGCACAGCTTTATGCGACCGCCGTTGATGTCTTCACTTATTTTACTGGAAAAATCATTAAAAAATGAAATCGTAATTTACATATTCTCTGGGAATAGATTTCAGTCTCTCTATCTCCGGCATATACATACACAGACACTCACTCACATATGCATGTGTGAGTGTGTGTGTGTGTGTGTGTGTGTGTGTGTGTGTGTGTGTGTGTGTGTGTGTGTGTGTGTGTGTGTGTGTGTGTGTGTGTGTAGAGAGAGAGAGAGAGAGAGAAAGAGAAAGAGAAAGAGAGAGACTTTCCTGGATTTTTCCTCTAATTCCTTTTTTACTCTCTTTTTGAGTTCTTGTTTTGGACGAAATGCCTATCGGAAGTGTGCAAAAAAAAAAAATTTTTTCCTCAAGTTTCTACACTTTTTCATTTCCCATTACTTTGAAATATCATATTGAAAGTGCAAATCTCTTATATCCATATTTGTTTAGTGAAATATCTCTTTGTCGATTTCCATATTCATTTATCTTTTTTTTTATCTCCTCTATTTGTGCAGTGTATTTATAAATCGATTGAAACTTTATCTGTTTTTCTCATACGAATATATGCTGCAGAATCACGTAACCAGCCATGCATTAAGGTCGAGAATGGATGCCAACCTGTACGGCCTGTGATCTTTATAGGCAGAGATAAATGGGCTCACAAACAATAAGACCGCGACACACTGATATCGATCCCGGCATCACACGGCCTGTAGATTAACCTCGACCTGTAACCTGTAAGTTGCACGCGGTCCTTCAGCCGAGGGCGTGTGACACCGTCCGTGACCTGTATCCTTCTGAATGCCTGTAAATTAGCCATAGCCATCGTGTTCGGTGCCTGTTGTCATGCTCTTGTTCTGGCCGCGTGTGTTTGTGGGGTTGGTTGATTTTGCTTCTTTCTCTTCTGTTCTCTCTCTCTCTCTCTCTCTCTCTCTCTCTCTCTCTCTCTCTCTCTCTCTCTCTCTCTCTCTCTCTCTCTCTCTCCTCTCTCTCTCTCTCTCTCTCTCTCTCTCTCTCTCTTATCTTCTCTTTCTCTCTCTCTCTCTCATCCCCTCCTCTCCTCTCCTCTCTCTCTTCTCTATCTCCTCTCCTCTTCTCCTCTCTTCTCGTCTGTCCTTCTCTCTCTCCTCTCTCTCTCTCGTCTCTTCCCTCTCCTCTCTCTCTCTCTCCCTCCTTTCTCTCCTCTCTCTTCCTCTTGCTCCTGATTCCCTTCGGGGATATATTTTTCTTACGTTTTTTTTTTATCTTGTTATCCTTCTCCTAAAACACTTAAAGAGTCCTTTGCGTTTAACAGCGTTTGTTGCCTGTTCACGATACCAAAGCCTCTTCGTCTTTCACTTCGGGTCTTCGTTACCCTTCGCTGTTTTCGGCCTCTCATCGCCTCCTCTGACCTCTCTCATTACCACTGTCTACCTCTCGTCGCCTCTCCACTCGCTTCCTTCCATCTCCGCCTTTCTCCTCCATTTCTTCTCCAATCTTTCTTCTCTTCGCCTCCTTCTCTGCGCCTTAGGCTCGTCTTTCTCGTTCTCCTTCCTGGTGTTCTTTCCCTCCTCTTGCCAGCGACCCTTCCTGCCCTCGATCTGCGGTTGATGAGTCGCGTCGATTGCGATTCGTGACCTGTGTGTGTGTGTGTGTGTGTGTGTGTGTGTGTGTGTGTGTGTGTGTGTGTGTGTGTGTGTGTGTTTGTTTTTTCTCTGTGTGTGTGTGTGTGTGTACGTGAGAGAGAGCGAGAGGGGGAGGGGGAGCGTGACAGAGTGATTACGTACGTATTTGTGTCTTTGTAAGTATATTTTGTTATACTTCGAAGGTGATTAATGAGAACCAGTATGAAATTGTGACCAACTGTAAATGCTTTGATCACTGCCCATTATGGTAAACAGCGCGGGAGTGATGTGGTCAGTGTAAATGTGTCGGTCAGTGTAGTGCAGTGTGGTTGCAAGCCTGGTGAGTGTGTAAGGATGCCGACTGAGAGTGTTTTTGTTGGCGTGAGTGCACTGGAAGACGGCGTAGGCGCATCGGGTGCCAGCGTGAGTGCCATTCCATCATCGTGAATGTACCACTGTTGGCACCAGAACAAGGCTATAGCTGTTTTTTTTTCCAGCGTGAGTGTAGCGTCGATCAGCGTGAGTGTAGCTTCGACCGGCGTGTGTGTAGTGTCAACCAGCGTGAATGTGAGTGAATGAGAGTCTGGCTTCGTCCAGGCCTTCCATAAACGTGGCCCGGCAGCGTGAGTGCGGCGTCGGTCAGCGTAAGTGCAGCGCAGATTAGCGTGAATGTAGCGTCGGTCAGCGTGAATTCAGCTTCGACCAGCGTGAGAGTAGCGCTGGTCAGAGTGAGTGATATGTCGGTCAGCGTGAGTGTAGCTCCGACCAGCGTGAGTGCAGCGCCGGTCAGCGTGAGTGGTGGCGGGGGAGCAGCAGCAATAAAGGAACGGCCGCCGAGAGGGGGGAGGGGGGTGCCGGGGGGCGCGGGGGGGACTGGCGAGGGTGTGAATGCTGGAGCCACGGTGAATGTCCGGCCGCGAAGGAGTCGGCAGTGCGGCAAGGGTGCGGCTACTGTGAGCGGCGGCGCTGAGAAAGGGCGCTGCGCTTGTAATGAGATATTCAAGCATTCACTTTGACTTCTTCTTTTTTCGATCTCGCTTCCTTCAGCCTCGGAAGATGAGGGGGAAAAGGAGAGGCGCGGGGGACGACGAAAGACGGGAAAGAGGGAAGAGGAGGGGGAGGGGAGGGAGGAAATGCGTGCGGGGAGGGAGGGGGAGGAAGGGTATGGGGGATGTGCGTCGACCTGTTTACCAGTGCTTGAAGGTGAGCTGTTATCATCGGAGACGTGCGTTTTGTTTGCCTGGTTTTGCCTCGCCTGTCGATTTCCGAAGCCGAGATCACTCGTCTTCCGCTCCCGACGTGCGGTTTTTGTGCAACCCCCCCCACCCCCCGTGCACTTTCGGTCCCGTCGGGCTGTCTGCTGTCTGTCTGTCTGTTCTTCTGATCTGTCTGTCCCGATTTTGCTGCTCTTTCTATCTCTTTCTTTGTCTTCTTCTTTGTTTGACTATCTTTGGCTCGCCATTTTCTGTGTAATGCGCCCATCTGTTCATCTACCCTTCAATCTGTGTATCTATCTATCTTCCTTTCTCTTTGCCTGTGTCTGTTTCTGATTCTCTCTCTCTCTCTCTCTCTCTCTCTCTCTCTCTCTCTCTCTCTCTTCTCTTCTCTCTCTCCCCTTTTCTTTTCCCCCTCGCTCTCTCTCCCTCTTTCTCCTCCCTCTCTCCTCTCTCTCTCTTCCCCTCTCTCTCTCTCTTCTCTCCTCTCTCCCCCTCTCTTCTTTCTCTTTTTCTCTTTCTCTCTCTCAATCTCTTTCCTTCTCTCCCTCACCCTTCTCTCTCTCTTTCTCTCCCTTCTCATCTCTCTGTCTTCCCATCTTCTCTCTCTCTCTTTCCTTTCTTTCTTCTTTCTTTCCCCTCTCTCTCTCCCCTCTCTCTCTCCTCTCTCTCTCTCTCTCTCTTCTCTCTCTCATCTCTCTCCTTTTTCTCCTCTCCCCTCTCTCCTCTCCTCATCTCTCTCTCTCTCTCTCTCTCCTCTCTCTCTCTCTCGCCTTTTTTTTTTTTTCCCCCCCCCCCCCCCTTTTTTTTTTTCCCCCCTCTCCCTCCCCTCTCTCTCTCAACCCTCTCTCTCCACTCTCTCTCTCTCTCTTTCGTTTTTTTTTTTTTTTTTCTTCTCTCTCTCTTCTTCCTCCCTCCTCTTCTCT
>NC_051388.1:59632624-59635124 GCF_015228065.2 Penaeus monodon | reverse complement strand
ATATCAACAACTTTACAGCCATGTCATCTTTGATACCCATTGCTACCGCTAATATCATTAAATCTGCTAATGCGACGGTACCACCGCCCAGCCTGATACTATTACCAATGTGCCCCCATCATTACCAATGCCAGTGCTGTTACGACCGTTAGCGCAGCCTCTACGACTACCACGACTCCCAGCATTGCCATTACCACCACCTCCACCGCCAGCACCACGAGGCCGACAGCGTCATCCGCAAAAAATGTAGCGAGGCGGGTCTGGTCAGCCGGATGTGCTGGCCTGCCTTGTCCGAGCGTCGTTATGCCAAGTTATAATTGTCTGTATCCGTGGCCGGCGCTGCTGTGTCCGTGCCCCGTGCTGATGCCCGTTGCTATGGCGCTGGTGCCTCGGACGGGAATGTTGTTTCCGGTAATGCGGCATCGTTCCCTAGTCGTGTTGAGGGAGGTCTCAGCCATGGTGTTGGACCCGGTGTGTTGGGGGAGACGGTATCGTGGTGTCGTTTCGCCTTGCGCGTGTTGTTCATCGTTTCCAAAAGCCGACACTTGGATATCAGAAACTGAAGTCCCGTGGCGACACGTCAGTTACAACATCAGATAATTTCACCTCAACTCCGCGAAGTTTTCCATAACTCACGATTTAACCCGACTCCCAGTACCCCCCTCCCCACACACACTTTATTCATACCTTACCCCTCCCCTACACCCTGGTCTTTTATGATTGCGATTTAAAACCATGTTATTTCGAGTAACGTTAGGTGGATGGCGCCAGTGTGTATGATATTTGGTGTCCAATATTTGCCGGTGTTCATCAGAGTAAGTACTCAGGCAGGCTGGCGTCCCTGCTGCCATCATACAGAGGATCATTGTCGTCAATACAGTCCTCATCAACGTCAGAATCAGCAGCAGCAGTTTTATCATCGTCATCGTGAGCAGCAGCAAGACTAACAGCGGCAGCATTACCTTCAGCACCAACACCAGAACCAAGTCCAAACCGCAGTCACTGAGTCACCGCCGCCAGCGCCGCGCCCGCAGCCCCTTCGCCTCGTCCGAAGTGCACCATCCCCGCCTGACCCCCCCTCCTCGAGTCCCAGGAGGTCACGCCTGTGCCACGGCGCGTCCCTGGTAAGACGAGTAATTCTTGAGGCGGCAGATGTGATGGGCGCGCCTCCTTCCGCCCCGCAGGCCGCCTTTCAGAGCCCCATTAAAACCTTCCGGGGTTGTACAAACGCCAGGGGAGTTGAATGCCTCATTGTCGTAAAGTTGAGCTCGAGGCATTCACCCAGCAGAGTTTCTTGCGGCGGTGAGGACGGCGGGGGGAGCGCTGTTCCTCCCGGGGGCGGGCTCCTGGGGTGCAGTCCGCCAGCGCCTTCCTTGTGAGTGTGACGGCCGCCGGAAAACAACCTGATCGGTCTTTTTCGGTCTTCTTTTTCTCCTTCTCACGTCGGTTTTCCCTCTCTCTCATTCGGCTTTACGAGCAAAAAGTTTGGGTGAAAGAAATGATTGTGCTGCATGTCCTTATCCCTCTGGATTGTCACCCACAAACGCTCGCCCTCGTGCCTTTATACAGTTGCCTTGTTCTCCAAGCATTCAGCCCTCCCTTGCACATCACCACCCCCCATCTTCTACCACCCAGAGCTTTCAGTTCATAGTTCCAGTTAACGCAGCATACCACACTATTAAAACACTCAATCACTGAACATATGCACTGTCATCTTTAGTCCCCTTTGCATAACCCCCACACCGGCCTTTCACGCCTTGGTAGTAATGCACAGTCTTGCTTCACAAAATATCCACACACTCTCGCTTCGTAAATTCTCCAGACACTTCTCTTCACAAAACCACACGCTTCTGCAACACACATTTCCCCCGACCCCATTCACGCCACACACTCTCTGACTTCGCTCTAAACCGTGGCTGTGCAGATTTCGGGGCAGCAGTGTACAGCAGAAACGCCCTTACTGGCCACTTCTAATCGGACGTTTGGCCTCATCTTGAAGTCATCGTCACTGACAGGGAGGGGGGAGGAGCTTTCACATGCCTGACACGATGACTTAGGTTGATCAGCTTTAGGATACGTTGACTGATAAAGGTGACAGGGCTGCGAAGAGAACGTTAGGAATAATGAAGGGAACAGGAGCATTAGTAGAGAGGAAGACGCGTGTATGTGCGTCTTTTTCCTTCACATGACATTTTTTTCCTAAGACCATAGGCATATATCCTCGAATGCCTGAAGATTATTAGTCTGTAGTTCATATTGACACAAACCGCAGCATTGTTTATTTCCATGCAGTCTTTCTAACCAAGTTGCTGATATTATTCTTGTTCATAAGCTAACGTGAACCGTACTACCAGGTAAACAACCCACAGCTACACACATTCAATCATCCGGAGGTCACAGTTGTGCACGAGTAACATGACGGACAACATTGGCACTTGGAAGGGTTGGGGATTTGTCATGGCACGAGAGCAACATATGCGTCATAAACTACAAACTGGTG
>NC_051388.1:59615124-59622624 GCF_015228065.2 Penaeus monodon | reverse complement strand
GTTTGAGCTTTGGAGTGTACGTAATATGCGGAACTATAATTACTGAAATAGGGGGATTATCTTTCATCGATTACTGCTATCAGCTAATTTAAAAGTAATATTGTGATGGCACTGCCGTTCGTTCCTCTATGGGCGGTGTGGAAATGGAGTCGGTGGGTGAAGTGGAGTGTTCGAGATCCACTTTTCTCCGTGTCCGTCGCGCCGTCCACTTCCCGAGGGCGAGGGGCTCCAGCTACAGCCGCCCCTCGTATCCGGAGCATCCTTTAACCTCAGCCGCTTACCTGTTACCGAGAAAAGGATCGGAAGTTCACATAAACCCAGACGTCTTTGCTAGTCTGTAAAAATAGAGATTGATATATGCTAACATATTCCCGGGATAGACACTACGTGGAGTGTGCAGCACCAGCCGGTCTCCCGCCCTCCCCTCCTCCTTCCCCTCCCCCCACCCCTTCTCCCCTCTTCCCCCTCCCTCCACCTCCACGACGGACTCAATATGAATATTTATATATTTTTAATTGGCACTTGTCGCGCGCTGGAAGAGTCGCCAGCCCTGAATTGCGTTAATTTCAAATGCCAGATCCAAAAGTTTTCAATTCATTTCGCTGGCCAGACTCGGCTTTGGGAGGAACGCGCAGAAATGCTTCCGGTGGCGGGATCAAGGGACTTCCGGAAGGGTTTACGCTCTTCAGGGGAGAAGAGGGTCTCCAGGGGCGGCCCCTGAGCCCTCTCCCGCCGCCCATCGCCCCCGACGGAGTGCCTTTTCGACGGCAAAGGAAACTCGCTTTCGGGATGATCAGGCGAGCGCGCGGCCCTCGAAACCCACCTGTTTTCTCCCTCCGCGGAGGCCGAACCCACACTGATTTCGGGCGTTAAGTCGAGGCGTTTATTGCTTTAGTCGGAATTGCGACATGTGGAATGGGGCACGTGATAAGTTTAGATTTCGCTTCTTTCTCTTCGTTTATGTACACAACACGTGCGCGGGCACACGCACACACAAACACACACACACACACATACACACACACACACACAACACACACACACACACACACACACACACACACACACACACACACACACACACACACACACACACACACACACACACACACACACACACACACACACACATAATATATACACGCATATATACACACATGTATATGTGATCGTAGCTTCTCAACCCATGTTATAGCACGTAGTGATAACATCATGCTTGAGTCGCGACTGGCCTTTGTGCCGTTTTTATTGCTGTGATTTCAATCCGCCTCCTGGCATTAGCAAAGTTGGGTGACATAGGATTTTCTTTTAATAATAAAAAAATATATTACTAAAGGACTCTATTTCAACTATTCAGCCGTTAAGAAGATTGTTATTTTTTTTATATTGTAAGCTATAAGCTGATCACTTATTTTCTCGATGTTTATGTTTTTTTTATTTATTTTCAGGTAAGATGAACAGCGTGCTGTTAAAATGTCGGTGGTGAGTACAGTATGCAAAAGTACAGTCACGTGTTTAGTTTGTTACGTGTTCAGAAAGGGCGGTGAAAGAGTGGATTATTTGCACTATTACATCTTGATATATTTTTGTTTTATGTTTTCTCTCCCTCTCCTTGTTCATTAAATTAGCGAAAAAAGAGGTCTAAACGAAACTGGGCTTGAGTGTTATGCAATGGAGTTCCTGCATAATTAGTTCCTAAATTTTCTGTTGCCGCGACCTGCTGGACGATATATTTTTCACGAAAATGAAACAATTTTCTTCTTTTTCTTTTCCTTTTTTACTTTTTTTTTCATAGGTCGAAGGGTGTTTATGTGTTTGATTGTAGTCCTTTGATCTCGTCGCTAATCCCTGCTGCAATTGACTCGGATTTATTGAAGACACGAACGCAGCACTTCCGTCGCCTGTCCACACGCGGAGGAATTTCAGATGTTTTTAGCTCGTGAAATTTTGTTTACCAGTTTCTTCTATCAGCTGATTCGCTCCGCCTCCGTCTTGATGTCTTGAAAGTGTACGTCTCATTAAATTCCGCGGTGGCCAGTGTTGTTTGTTGTTGTTTTACGAATTTTGACTTAAAGTGGCATTTTTTTTTTTGTCATGTTGGTTATTGATTCTGTGGTTTATTTGCCTGTTTGCTTATGGGTTATGGTCTGTGCATGTATGTTTGTTTATTTGTTTCCTTCCACGTTGTGTGTGTGTGTGTGTGTGTGTGTGTGTGTGTGTGTGTGTGTGTGTGTGTGTGTGTGTGCGCGACGTTGGTGGTGGTGACGTTGGGGGTAATGGAAAGGGTGGGGGTTGATGGGGGGAGGGGGGGGGTTGTAGGAGGAATCTCGGTCCAGATTCGTCTTCATTAGACTTGGTCTCCGAGGCTCCAACACCTGGTTCATCATCGCCTCCAAGCTTTTGAATAATGTTGTAATTAGTAAAAAAGAAAAAAAAAATCTTGCCGGTCCTTGAGCATCCCTCCCGGCGCGGGGGACTCTCTGGCGCGCCTCCTTCCTCGTCGCCGCTCGCATTTGCTTATTTCCTCTGTTTCTCTTCCTTCTATTACCCCCCTCCCCCCTTCTTCTCCAATTTTGTTATCTCGCTCGTTGCCGTTTGATTCTGTTTTGTTTGTTTTCTCTCTTTTTTCGTCTATTTTTTCAGTCTTTTTTTTTTTTTTTTATCCCATTTGTTCCTTCTTTCTCTCACTTTCTTCCTATTTTCTCTGTTCTTCTGTCCCTCTCTAGCGCCCCCACTCTCGCTCTCCATGACTCTTTGTTTCTCTCTCTCTCTCTCTCTCTCTCTCTCTCTCTCTCTCTCTCTCTCTCTCTCTCTCGCTCTCTTCTCTCCTCTCTCTCTCTCTCTCTCTCTCTCTCTCTCTCTCTCTCTCTCTCTCTCTCTCTCTCTCTCTCTCTCTCTCTCTCTCTCTCTCTCTATCCCCCTCCCCTACCTCGCCCCTCCCCCCTCCCCCCTCCCTTCTTCGTTTTCTACTGACCCTCCAGTCGTTTCACACTTTTTCTCCATTCCCGCTCCCCATTCCGCCCTTCCCTGACTCCCTCCTCCTTAACCTTCCCTGCCTCACCCCCCACTTCCCCTCCCTCTCCCTCCTTCCCTCCTCTCATCCTCTCTCCCCCTCCCCCTCCCCTCTTTCCCCTCTCTCCTCTCCCCTCTTTCCCCTCTCTCTCCTCACCCCTCTCCCCTCTCCCTTCAGCCTCCTTCGCGCGGGACCAGAAAGACCATAAAAAAATGGGTCGGTGCCAAGGTGGATCCCCGAGGAATTTCCCATTTTCCACTTGATTCGGTTATAGAAAAATGAGGTCACTTACGATCACTGTTTAGCGGAGATTTGGAGCGCTTCGGGACCTCCGGATAGGGTGACAGAGAGAGAGAGAGAGAGAAAGAGAAAGGGGGGAGGAGGGGAGGAAACGCAAAACAAAAACAACTAAGCAGAAACAAAGGAAAAGCCCGTCCACCCTCTCGAAAACAAGCATCTAAAAAAAAGGGTGTAAAAAGACATAAAAAAAAAAAAAATGCGCGATGGAAGCCACTTGTCGGAAAAAATAAAGTGGCGATTCGGGACAAAAATTGCCGCGGCGATCTCAGGGGTCGTGACGAAGCGAGTGGTGCGAAAGGCAAACAAACAAACAAAACCCCCGTGGCGCTTGGGCGGGCGAGTTAAGCTTCTGTGACGTCACTTTTTACACAAAATATCGGAAATTTATGGCAAGGCGCTAGACGGAGGCCGAGAGCGGGATCGATGCCGCTGTCTGAGCCTCCGTCTGCCTCTCTCATGCTCTCCTGGCTCTCTCCTTCCATCCTGGCACTCTTCTTACGCCCTGGCACTCTCCTTCCACGCTGGCACTCTCCTTCTACCCTGGCACTCTCCTACCCTGGCACTCTCCATTACACCCTGGCACTCTCCTTCCACCCTGGCACTCTCCTTCCACGCTGGCACTCTCCTACCGTGGCACTCTCCATACACCCTGACACTCTACTACACCATGGCACTCTCATTACACCCTGGCACTCTCATTACACCCTGGCACTCTCCTTACACCCTGGCACTATTCTTACACCCTGGCACTCTCCTTACACCCTGGCACTATCCCCCCACCCTGGCTCCAGCCATTACTTTACTGATTCCCTCTACGGCATAGTGGAACGGCCGCTCTCCCCTCTTCCTCTGTCTGGAATGGTATTTCGCGACATGCCTCTTTGTGTATGTGCAAATATGCCAAGTATATACATACAGCTATAAGCACACATACGCTCAGACTTGCGTGTGCGCATTCACAAACATACACACACACACACACACATACTCTCTCTCTCTCTCTCTCTCTCTCTCTCTCTCTCTCTCTCTCTCTCTCTCTCTCTCTCTCTCTCTCTCTCTCTCTCTCTCTCTCTCTCTCTCTCTCTCTCTCTCTCTCTCTTCTCTCTCTCTCTCTCTCATACCCTTGTCTCTAATACATTAAATCACATGCCTTTATTTTGGCACTGTAATAAATCGCGACTCATGGCATAACTCGCGAGAGATAATCAGTGACACTTTACGCTGGCATCTGTAATGATTTATTCTGGAAATTCTTGCATCCCCTCTCATAATGTTATAAAATTTGACATGCCAGATTAAAGCTAGCTCACTTTCACAACTCACACGATGGCACCTCACGTCGATAACATGCCATGGAGGTGTGGCACTCTTTGCACCGGCACTGTAAGATCCTTGTGTCCCCAGTTCTTCCTGCCCCCCCCCTCACCACCACCACCACTCTTTTCCCCGGTATCTACACAAGGTCTGACTCTCTCTTTCTCTCTCTCTCTCTCTCTCTCTCTCTCTCTCTCTCTCTCTCTCTCTCTCTCTCTCTCTCTCTCTCTCGTCTCTCTCTCTCTCTCTCTTTCTCTCTCTCTCTTTTTCCTCCTCTCTCTCCTCTTTCTCTCTCTCCTCTCTCCCTCTCTTTCTCTTTCCTTTCTCCTCTCTTTCTTATTTCTCTCTCTCTCCTTTCTCTCCTTCACTCTCCTCCCTCTCCCCTCGTCTAGCTCATGTTCTCTCTCGCTCTCTCTTCCGCTGTCTCTCATCTTTTCCTGTCGACTTCTCTCTCTCTCTCTCTTTTTCTCTTTTCTCTCTCCCCCTCTCTTTCTCTCTCTCTCTCTCTTTCTCTCTCTCCCCGTCGTGGCGAGCTCGGATGTTCCGCCCGCTCTCCGCCCTTTCCCTGGTGCTTCTCATCTTCGTACTTCACTTTCTTCTCTCTCTCTCCTTTCTCTCTCTTTTTTCTTTCTCCTCACTTCACCCCTCTCTCTTCCCCTCTCCTCATTCCCCCCTCTCTCTCTTTCTCCCCTCTCTCCTCTGCTCTCCCCTCTCCTCTCTCTCACTCTCTCTCTCTCCTCTCTCCTTTCTCTCTTTCCCTCTCTCTCTTTCATTCTTTCTATCTTTCTTTCTTTCTTTCTCTCTCTCTTTCTCTCTCTCTTTCTCTCTCTTTGTCCCTTTCCTCTTCCTTCCTTGTCCTTCATTCTCATCCCCTCTCTTCTTTATCTTGGCCTCTCCTTCCTCTCCATTTCCTCTCTCTCTCTCCTCTTCATACTCTCTCCTTTTCGTATGCTGTCATTCCCTCCCAGCTCTTCTCTACTTCCCCACTTCTCTCTCCTTCCCAACGCCTTTCCTCTTTCTCTCCAGCCTTCGCATCTGTTCTCCTTCTTCCCTCTTCTCCCCTCCCCATCCCCTCTTTTTCACCCCATCTTTCTCCCTTTCAATCTTTCCCTCCCTTCCCCTCCTTCTTCCTTTAAATCTTGCTCCTCTCCCCTCCCTCTCCTTCCTTCCATCCTTCCCCTATCCTCCCCTCTCCTCTCCTCCCCTCCATCCCCCCTCCCTCCCTTCACCACCTTCTCTCCTCTTCTCCCCTTCTCTCTCCTCCCCTACATTCTACCCCTCCCTTCCTCTCTCATTCCCTCCCCTCCCTTCCCCTCCCTTCCTTCCCTTCCCCTCCTTTCCCTCCCCTCCCTTCCCCTCCTTTCCCTCCCTCCCCTCCCCTCCCTTCCCCTCCTTTCCCGCACACTCTCCGTCAGGGCGGGTATGCCAGGCACATCGAAGGATTCGCTGGCACTTCCTTTGTTTCTGGAATTTGCCCTTGGGTCCTCTCGGTTGGCACTCTTCTTACACCTGGGCACTCTCTTGCGCATTCTCTTTCTCTCTCTCTATCTATCTATCTACTTATCTATCTATTTCTGTCTCTCTCGTTTACTCTCTTACTCTCTCTTTCTTTTTATTTACTATCTATCTATCTATCCATCTATCTATATTTAACTATCTATCTATCCATCTGTTTATATCTATCTATCTATACTTACCTATCTATCTATCCGTTTCATTTATATTTACTTATCTATCTATCTGTCTATCTATCTATCTATCTATATTTACTTCTCTCTCTCTCTAGCTATCTCTCTCTCTTAATATATATATATATATATATATATATATATATATATATATATATATATATATATATATATATATATATATATATATATATATATATATATATAGAGAGAGAGAGAGAGAGAGAGAGAGAGAGAGAGAGAGAGAGAGAGAAGTTTCTGCATTGTGTAATGTGTGTGTGCACGTCCTATAATAAGATTTTGTTGTTTTCTCCCTGACATTTTTGTTATTTATAAAATTTTGGAAAGTTTTTGTATTCTGCATAACTGCATTCAGCCTCTTTATAAGAATTGCGAAAAATAGTGATATAAAAGAAAAGTCGGGGAAGAGTCCCCCTCTGAATTTTTCATGGCTGGCCACCAGTATCTACTAAATCATTACTAGAGCCTTCGTGGCATAACGACTTGATCTGCGGAGACACCAAACGACTTTCCATTCAATAGGCCTTTGACATAAGAAATATTTTCTCAGGTCTCCATTCTCTCACTCCAACGGGCACGTCCTGGCTGAACAGGGTACGAGTTGTAAGCGGTTTTAGAGTTATGAATGGGTATATTCTGGTTTTCTTTTAGTTGTTTTGTTTGTTTAGCATACTTAGGAATATGTCTATTAAAAATCGAATAGTTTTTTTTTTTTTTTTTTTTTTATCTAGTCTCAAGTATAGGGTCATCTTCCAAAATACGAAGCTAAATCGTATTATAACTCAATTTGCAAATTTTCATGAAGCAAAAACTCCCCTCATTAGGTGTATGTGTATAGATAGTAATAGAGAAATGTTTTCAATGAATCATACTTAAGAATCCCAACAAAATTTATTCAGTGAATTTCAATAACCATTTGTTAAAATCTTTTATTTATTTCATTCAATAAATTTTAATGATTTTTTTTTTTCAATCTCAATGAAATCTATTTTGGATTTTAGAGTTCATCTGTTTAGTTAATCTTCATGATGACTTTAAAAATTTGTAAAGAATAATAAAATCTGGACGAATCCTTGCCAGGAAGAAATAATCCCCACCATTAAAGGGGCAAATGTACTGATTTATATTAATATATACTCATGGTTTAGTCTCTTTTTCCCTACC
>NC_051388.1:59607624-59610124 GCF_015228065.2 Penaeus monodon | reverse complement strand
TTATAATAATAATAATAATTATTATTATTATTATTACCATTGTTATTATTCTTATTGTTGTAATAATATAATAATAATAATAATAATTATTATTATTATTATTATTATTATTGTTATTGTTGTTTTGAACTGCGTTTGTATATAAATAGTATCACTTTATTATTCTTTTGCTCCTATTGCACCTAACATTATGTTATTATTGTCACTGTAACTGCAGGAGATATATATTTATTATTTTTCTTATTACTTTTGTATTACACGTGCTGTCGTAACATATTCTTGTCCGTCATATGATATTACATTGGCATCATCAGCCCTTGACACAATACAACTTTATTTAGTTTTACTGTTGCTTATTATAAGCTAACAATCATAAATGTGTGTGTGTGTGTGTGTGTGTGTGTGTGTGTGTGTGTGTGTGTGTGTGTGTGTGTGTGTGTGTGTGTGTGTGTGTGTGTATCCATAGTACTTTGTAACCAGATATCACTAATTGTTTTCAATCTGATTTCTAATATTTCTGTATTGAGAGTTGTTGATATTATTTTTCATACATAATCAGATCTCCATGGAATATAATATTGATTATTTTCATTCTTTCTTTTTTTTCAGAAATTTATTTAAGGTTTGTTTATTTAAATTTTCATCAAGATGGTCTTATTCAGTCTCACTTTTCTTATAGAATAATGAGGTTGGCATATTATTATGAGTTTGAATTTTTGGAGGTAAAAGTATTGGCAGTTCTGGCATGAGAAAATCACTACCAGCAGAGTGAAATTTTGTGTTAGATATATTTTAGTTGACTCGTTAGCTTGAAAATATTTTTGCTGTCAATATTGGGTCAGTTAATTTGATAATTTTCAGAATTGTGGTTGTGTTGGTCATTATCATCACTTTTACATCAGTTATTTTTCAAAGAATATTTAAGTCTGTATTAGTTGAAGTTTCACCAAACAGAATTATGTATATAATATTATATTATAGTATATTATATTATATTATTTATATTATATATATATATATATATATATATATATAAACACATCATTGTTGTGTGTGTACCCTTACTTACTGTATTTTGTACATTCATATATTCAGTTATCCATTATTTATGCATCCATTCATAAACACATTTTGGTATATACACTGCATATCCAATTCAACCCCATCCATTCGTATCCATAGGCAATTCATGGTATATAAGAGCAGCCACATCATGGATAAGAGCAGCTCATCGCGCGAGAGACCAAGTTCATGCCATCGAAAATTGATCCGCGGAGAATAAAACTTTGGAAAACTTTTCCTTGTGGGGACCCTATCTATGGGAGGGCTGCGCGTGCAAAATATGGAATTTGTGTTCTCGTGCTGGTCTCCCCTGTACATTTGGGTGCAATTATACACACTAGTCAAAATAATACTATTCATTCGTGTTGTTGTAGGGGTTGGTACTCCGAAATTGCTCAATGTGGCGAGAGGTGGCAACTCTACATTGCAACTCGCTCCCGCCCTGCAAAGGTGCCACATCTTGCAACCTGCAGCTTCATGATACTTTGTATTATATTTAGGGATATAACAGCCGTAACTGAAAGTACATCAGCTAGTGCAGTGCAATAGTTATGAACTTTTAAAAACTACAACGCTATTTGCGCACGAAAACCCCGACAGCGTGAGGTGAGAATTGCAAGAAAATGCCGAGAAAAAGGGAGATCACATATAAACAAAAAAGAAAGAAAAAAGAAGCTGTGAGTCACTTCGAATTAACCGAGTTTGTGTTTGCAACAGATCTATCAGGCTTACGACATCATATTATGAAAGATCAGGGTGGCAATTCGAGAGGCTTTTCCGTAGAAACGAGTAGCGAACAAATTAGAACTTAGTACTATTAAGCAACTCCCGTCTTTTTGTCGAGATAGAGCAGTGCCGCCAACGCCGCCAACTTAGTCCACACTCTCCCTCGTCTACGTATTCCGAGAGGCATAAGGGCTCATGTCTGAATCACCAATAATATCACGGCTGTCGTTACTTCACTACTGTCGGAGTTTCGCCAAATCTGCGTTACTTTTCCTCGGCGTAAGGAGCAGGGGACTCGGAGGAAGCGGCTGACTGACACTGTACTCTGAGCAGCTGGGTGGGCGCTAGTGCACTTGGTGGAAGTAGTTGTTGGTAACATGTTCCCAGGTGACATGAGACTCTGTAGCCACATACTGAACCCCACCTGCTTCAGATAGTATTCTCAGCACCTCTTTTCAACGCTCGTACCTGACCAGTACCTCCTTCCTCAGTACTCACCCGTAGTTTCGCTGATCTTGTCTCAACAACAACAACATCGTCAGCCTCGTCGCTGCGAACGCCAAACCATTCCTCCCTCCCCTTATCCCCCCGCTTTCTCCCCAATCTCCTCCTCCTCCTCCTCCTCCTCCTCCTCCTCCTCCTCCTCCTCCTCCCCCCTCCTCCTCCTCCTCCTCCTCCTCCTCCTCCCCTTCCTCCTCCTCCTCCTCCTCCC
>NC_051388.1:59592624-59597624 GCF_015228065.2 Penaeus monodon | reverse complement strand
GTTGTTATAGCGATGACATAGCCCGTGTGATGCTGGTACCTTTTCAAAGTATAGTTATGTAATTCAGCTGTGGATTAGATACACTGCTGGCGCTCCACTATCGTAATGCGTGCGTGATGCTGGAGTACAACTTGTGTGGTTGGGGTACATGTACTGCCAGGATTCTGACTATTGTTTATTGTAATTTAACGTAATTAGTTGGTTGGATCGTAAACGGTTTGGCGCCGACTGGTCTCCAATTGCATTTTATGGAAGTTTTAGAACTGACTCCCCTCCCCGTTTGTTTGTTTCTTTTTGTTTTTCTCTTATTTTGTAAATCAGAACGTTGCATTTCCATTAGAGATTATGTGATTATCTGGATTCTTTATGATGTATTAACAGTTGCATGTCAATGACGTGTTTTATAACTTTTTTTCTTTTTTTATCCATATCTTTCTCTCCCTTCCGTATTCTATCTCCCTCGATCACCATGTTTCAGTTGATGGTAAAAGAGCTACAGAAGACATCAATAAAGACCGGGAAAGCCAAGGAAGAAGTGAGCGGAGCGAATCTGTGCTATGGGACGTGTGTGTGTGTGTGTGTGTGTGTGTGTGTGTGTGTGTGTGTGTGTGTGTGTGTGTGTGTGTAGGGGGAGCCACCTTGAGGGACTCCGAAACGCACCTGCATCGATGCGTTCGTTATGTCACAGAACTTTTTTTTTTAACACAGAAACTTACCGAAGTCCTCACGAAAGGACTAATAGCTTTCGACATACGCTAGTGACCCATTTCACTCATTCCCCCTTGCTAGTGGGTTTGGGCTCGTGTGTATGTAAATCTCTCTCTCTCTCTCTCTCTCTCTCTCTCTCTCTCTCTCTCTCTCTCTCTCTCTCTCTCTCTCTCTCTCTCTCTCTCTCTCTCTCTCTCTCTCTCTCTCTCTCTCTCTCTCTCCACCCCTATCACCCATCATCCTTTACTCCCACCTCGCCATCCTGGTAAAGTGAATCACTATTATTGGTAATGGTTATAATGGTATTGTCATGTCGTGATGCTTGGATCCCCTGATATGGACGGTTCGGTATTCTGGTCGAGGTTAAGAGGGATGGTAACAATAATGGTGTGATCATCCGCGGAATATTTTTATTATTATTATTATTAGGACTGGTACCGTTTAATAGTATGATTTATCATGATTCCGTTAATGTGTACCTGTGTGTATGATTATAGTTGGGGAGATGTGTGTATGTGTGTGTGTGTGTGTGTGTGTGTGTGAGTGAGTGTGTGTGTGTGTGTGTGTGTGTGTGTGTGTGTGTTGTGTGCGCGCGCGTTCGTGAGTGTGTTTTTATGTATGTATGTATGTATGTGTGTGTGTGTGTGAGTGTGAGAGTGTAGTTAGACAAGTAGGTATGCAGGTAGGTAGGTAGATAGACAGATAAGTAGTTAAGTAGGTATATACATATATTAATATGCAGACAACATATGTTTATGCACACTGTTCTTGTGATCTGCATTGTTAACAGGGTCATTTCCGTCTTCACTGCTGCACCACTGAAAACAGATACAGTGATGCTGCTACTCTTGTTTGGTGTTGTGGTTTTAGTGGCATTTTTATCAGAATTATTATAGTTTTTTTTCTTTCTTTCATCGAAATAGAGATTATCTTTTTTATTATTACCATCATTATGAAGGGAATTGTGGTACTTGATAACACGATATATTTTATGATCGAAATATTTGTCATTGTTATTAGTTGTTTTTTTCGTCTCCGCCACTGTTATTACTGATTTCTCTTATTATCGTAATGTACTTGTTAATGCCAATAACAAATGAGTTTGTTGGTTGATGTTATTATCATATTTGTCACTTAGATTATTGTTACCATTTCTTTCCAATGATTGGTGAGGGTAGAAATACATTTGGTGCTAATGTATTAGATATGTGTATACGTTATACTTTCATATATATTTACACACAGACAGACACACACACACACACACACACACACACACACACACACACACACACACACACACACACACACACACACACACACACACACACACACACACACACACACACACACACACACACACACACACAAACACGCACTACACACATATGTGTGTGCGTGTGTGTGTGTGTGTGTGTGTGTGTGTGTGTGTGTATGTGTGTGTGTGTGTGTTGTATGTGTGTTTGCATATGTATATATGTAAATCTGTGTGTGTGTGTTTTCCTGTGTGTAAAATTATTTTCTTTTGACTGAGGTCTTTGCATGATATCCTATGTATTTCCCTATGTGATTACTTTTGTCATTTCTCAGAACCGGACATTTATCAGGACCATGATGAAACGAACAGAAAAAATCAGTTGAAAGTAATATATATATATATATATATATATATATATATATATATATATATATATATATATATATATATATATATATATATATACATTTTTTTTCTAGCTGCCAAGTGGTAATCTCTGGTCTCTTTAGTAATTTGTTGAATCGCAATACGAAAAAAAAATCCATCCGTTTCATCGTACTAAATATACCTTTTATGGCAATGAAATGTATTTAGGGTGTATTGAAACGCATGTGGATTTTCATCTTATTTGCATATCTTGACTGCTTATAAATAGGAAGTCTGCCAATAGCGAACAGATTTTTCCCTTTAAGACTGACATCATCATTACTGTTGTTGTCGATGATGAAGACAGTGTTGTTGTTTTTTGTTGTTTGTTGTTTTTTTATCGCAGTATCACCAGTCACATTGTTATCATTACCCATTGCTAACAAAATTAAAGTTAACAAACTTTGTATTTGCGTGTAGTTGCAATATTAGCATCACTGATGATGATAATGTGTTTGCAGGATTTGATGTCCTTTGCAGTTGCGGTTCTCATTGTTCCCTCTATGGCCGAATGGCAGATTGCAATCTTGATGGCTGTTGTTGCAGAGGAGGAAGTGGAGGAAGTGTGATGAGGGTGATGATGTCAGTGGCGGAATGGGCGACGGCAAGTGAGCGACATGTTTATTGGTCCTTCTGAGGTTTATGAAGGTAGAGGGAAAGAGTTTTATGCCGCATTCATTGCATCATCACCTGGCATGGAGAAGTTGCCATCTTGCCCCCCACCACCCACCCCACCTCCCTCCCCACCCCGTGCACTCACTCTTCGTCTCCCTCTCTTCCTCTCTTCCTCTTCTGACACTCTTTCTCTCCTTTCTCATCCTCTCTTCTTTTCTTCCTCCTTTCATCTTCTTTTCTTCCTCTTTTATACCCCTCTCTCTCTCTCTCTCTCTCTCTCTCTCTCTCTCTCTCTCTCTCTCTCTCTCTGTCGTCGCGATGGCAAAGCTTCGGCGCAGGAGACATACGTCCATTTCTAATAGCAGTAGTTAGGCGGGACGGTAATGGCTGTGTTTTTTAATTGGCTTTGCATTTTGATGAGGGCATTTATGGTGGTGTTGGTGAGTGTTATGATGACGGAGGTTGTTTGCGGAGGCGGCGGAGGTCGTAGTTCTGCCCTGGTGTGATGGATGAGGCGGTGCTGGGGGGGAGGGGGAAGGGAGTTGTGGGAGGTGACGGCGGTGCTTATAAACGTTGGGCGATACTGACGCCGGGATAAGCGGCAGGGAGAGGAAATGCGAACGCGCTTGAATGGGCGGGAGGAAGCGTGGACGCACACGCACAGCTTGGAGGAAGCACGGTCGCTTAACCATAGCTGAGGAGATGCAAGGGCGTATCTGAGTGACGAAAACGGAAGCGTTGTTACGTAAGTAACGCTGAGACGTAGGTTGAGTACAGTAGCATTACCGAGGAGCAGCATGGGTGCACACGCATGGCCACGGGGGAGCGTGGGCACACATGTATGAACACGCGGTTCGCGGCGTTCCGTGAGGGAGATTTTGCGGGCGCACCCTGGGGACTCGGAGGGGCGCAGGGCATGTGGGGCGGGTGCTTTCGCTCGGGCGATTGAGGGGCTTCCGTCAGGCAGCGTGCGAGGAGGAGCATGCTTGCAGGAATAAGGGCGCGCGCCGATAAGTGAGTCACCAGCAGGGGGTAGGTGTGGCGGCCTCGGGAACCCACGGTCAGAAGGAAGGCGAAGTGTGGGGTCGCTGTGGCGGAGAGATCACGCGCGCGAAGATTCATGAGGCTGAAAAAAGTGCGTGTTATGGAGGCGGTGTAGGGTGGGCGCGGGTGTGAGGGCGCGAGTGAGTGCGGCTGGGTGTGGTAGGGGGCGCTAGTAGTCGGGAAGGTAGAATCCTCGCTCCCCCGCACCTCCCAGCTGGTCCCGGGCCCACCGCTCAGCCTGTCACTGGTCACCCTGCTCAGCCATATTGGGTACTGGTGGGTAGAGGGGCGGGCGTGGTAGTGTAGGATACCCCCTAGCCACGCCCACTGTGGATAAGGGCTACCCTACACCTGACCGCCAGCCAGCCAGCTTCAGCAGCAGGCACTGGGCGTCACCGACGACCTCCGCTGCCCCCACCGTGATAGAGTGGCATCTGGCGGCGGAGAGACAAATATTGAGATGCCGCCCCCTCCTTCTTTCCTCCTCCTCCTCCACCACCACTGCCTCCTCCTCCTTCTTCTCCTTCTCCTCCTCTATCTCCTCCCCCCTCTCCTCCTATCCCACCTCCTCCTCTTCCTCTTCCTCTTCCTTCTTCTCCAACTCCTCCTCCTCTTCCTCTTCCTTCTCCTCCTCCTTTCCTTCCGTATGATGGCCACGGCGTAGAGCACACGATCGTGTTTTGAGGTTGTCTACTGCGCCCGTTGGTGTCTCGTGCACGCGAGAGGGCATTCGCCAATTGCGGAGGGCCTGATCGGCTTCGTGGGTAACACAAACACACCTGACTAGGCATCGCGAGGCCGAGCGGGCGGCCACGGCCTCACCTGTCAGCCACCGAGTGTGGAGTAGTAATGCAGCAGCTTTGAAGATCCCAGAAGCAGCAACATTTTGGGTGCCAGATGCGCAAGGTAAGGTGTACGTCAGGGCCGGTGCTCAGCGACCTTTAGCAGT
>NC_051388.1:59572624-59582624 GCF_015228065.2 Penaeus monodon | reverse complement strand
CTCCCACCCCATCCTCTGTCCTACCTTCATCCCCCCCCCTTTCCTGCTCCCCTCACACCATCGTCTGTCTTTTCCCGGATTTCTACCTCTGCCCATTGCCTCTTGTTCACGGTAGCCATTACTCCTTGTTTGGATATGGTGTACTATTCTCTGCTGTGTCAATGATTGATTCTCATGTCGATCACTTACACTGTCGCTCCTTCTTGCTCTCCCCCCCTCCTCCCCCTTCCACTCGACTGTTCCATTTTCCAAGCCCCCCCCCCCCTCCCTTCAAGTTACTGTCCTTCTTGTCTTTAATTCTTAATTCATGTGCCTTGAAACATTTTTATTGTCGCTGGTTGCAGGTTTTCCATTGAGTAGACGATGGGGTTTTGCTTCTGCTTATCTATGGTCATGTTCTATTTTACATTCTTATGTCGTTAGTTCTGTCTCTCTATCTTTTTTGTTCTATTTCCTTTCATCTCTTCCCCTGCCTCTTGCGTTCTGCATTTTTTTCAGCTTTCCCCGCGTCCTCTCCAATTTCTGTTTCCCCTTTCTACCTCGCTTCCACTCCCACTCCCTCGGACCTTGATCCTCCTCCGAAACTGGTGGAATTCTCTCTCCACCGCATTTATGTCTACCTCCAACGCAACCTCCATCTGTTCTGTCACTTCTCCCTTCAGTTTTTCCTCCTGCGTCTGTGTCCTGCAAGACGACCGGCTGGACATATTTCAGGAGGGTTCGAAGGGAAATCGAACGTGGCCGCACTCGCAGCCGTACGACCCCAAGCGAGCTGCTGCTCTTAAAAAGCTCTGCCAAAGCACGAGTTCCGACATGAGTAACAACCAAAGTCACTTGGGGAGCGAGCAGGATCACAGTCACGGTGCTAGAATGTTCCACGGCACGTAATTCTCACTCTTTCCCGGCCTGTTTATGGCTGTCTATCTGCGGCGGAGCGATGTCTGGAAGGATGCAACTCCGAGATGAAAAACTGCAACTGAACCGTGAGGGTTTCTTTCCTCGGAATGGCTGGTTCTTTTTGTACTTTTTCTTTGTCACATGGGCTTTCTCCTTTAAGGCAACTTAAATGTTACTTATCGTGTTACCTCCCATATACACATTGACTCTTCTATCACGCTTAGCTCGTGTGCAGCCTCCGTATCTCTGTCCGAGGTAAGCAAAGTTCCACCCTCCATCCACACGGCGTGGGTGACGCTCCACATGCCGCGCTCTCCTCCAAAGCTAAACCAATGCCGCGTCCCCTCGGCTGCACATCCTTCCTATCTGCCGTCGCCTCTTCCTGGCCCCGGTGCCCCCTCCGAGTCGTCTTACTCGCGACCCCCCAACTGCTAGTAAATCCTCCTACTACCCCCTCCTTCTCCTCCTCCCTTTCTCTCTTCCTCCTCCTGCTCCTCCTACTCCTCCTCCCACCCCAGTACCATCGCCTTCCCCGCCCCGTCCCACCGGGTCCCGCCCAACATCCCCCAGAGGCCCGTACGTTCTCCCTCTCTAGATCCCTCCCACCTCCCCCCCAGGAATCGTCACCGCCCGCCCCCGCACCCTTGTCGCCCCATGGCCCCCCTCCCTTGGCCCTCTCAGTTGCCTTTAATTCTTGTGTCCCCCCTCGTCTCCCCCGCCCTCGTCACCTTTGCAGCGTGTATGCAGGATGCCACGAGACAATTTTTAAATTGCGTTTACCCGCTTACAGTATCTGGCCGCGACACACAATGGCAGGAGGAACTTGTGCTGTGCTAAGACCCGTTGCTGAACTTTAAGTGAGGCTTCGTGTGCATTGGATAGAGGCTTTCGTGCAAGTAGACTAAACTTTCATTCTGGTTCGCAAGGTGGCTGCAACCAAGCCTGGAGTTCCTCACCAAAGTAATGACGTCACGGCGTTACGTCATCTTTTTATACTTGTAAGTAAGTAAAAGGTGGCTGTTAGCGACCGTTGGAAAGTGGTGTTAACCAGAAGTGTATAAGCGTTGTACAGCGAGTGTGTAATGGCGTGGAGTGGCGAGATTGAGCGTGGCGGCAAGACGCGCTAGCGGAAGGTCGTCGTGCTTGAGGTTAGCGGCGCCGGCCCGCTGCCGTCTGCGGCGCGGCCTGCTTGCTCGCTATCGTCCGCTGCCGCTCGCCGCACGATCCGCCGCTTCCCGCCGCCGGCGTCACCTATCGCTTGCTGGCTTCTCGAATGAAGCAGCCAAGCCTTTGTGAAAATAGAAATACATAAGGAGACAAAGAGGCAGTAAGAAAAGAAGGGAGGAAGGGAGGGAGTGAACGAAGGAGGGCGAGCGAACGGGAGGGAGGGCGGCCGGCCGAGAGAAGGGAGGGAGTGAGTGAGGAATCGCTTCGGTAGTTCTGCGCCTCAGATCCGAAAATTGCGATCGTTTCTGTTTTATATGTTACACAACTAACGAAAAAGAGGCCTGGCTTGTGCAGGCACCCAGTGAGTCTCAGTTTCTGCATGACGAGACGAAACCATCGGAGGTTTCGCCATTCGCCCGTCCGTGCATCGATAGGAGCGCTGCTTGCCACTGAATACAACACGGTCATTAGTGATGGCGCTTTTCTAGCCCAAAAGTCTTGTGCTTAATGGATGCTATTGTAGCCAGTCACATGCAACATTACCGTCAACATTAAACGGTTCGAGTTTAATCCGACAAAGCACGCACGGGGCCGACCATCGCGGACGGTCGGTTCACATCCGCCTGCAGTCGCCAGAGCGCGATCATTAGCCAAGCAGAATCGATCATTAACGGCCAGGCCCTGATTAGCAGCCTCTCCTTATCATAAGCTGTCGCATTACGAACAACACGTACACCATGGTAGTTCAGAACACTGTGCATTATATATACCATCTGTTAGAACTGACCATTACTTCACGGTTTACAGAGTGGTAGGGCAGTTGTTAATTTCATATTTAACAAAAAGTGATGGAAACAGAACACTGTTATTTACCACGGAGTGTGCAGTGACATTGTATTAAAGACTGTTAGAGCACAACACGTTGGGCTGTTGCATTGCACTCGAGTGAACAGAAAGCACTGTGGGTCAGGAAGGGACCAGAGACGAGCACTGGGAAGCACAGGAGAATCAGCAAAGGTGCTAATAGTTCTAAAAGCACTCACTGAAGGGTCTCTGCAGAGCACCGAACAGAGCGCCAGCTGCCTGTGCCATCACACTTACTCACGGCATGACGTCTGCGGCTTTCCCTGGCATTGTGCTGTATGTCCTCGTCTTCATCCGGGGAAAATGAGAGAGAGGCTGGGCCAGGAAGGAAGAAATCCAAACCGAGAGAGAAGAAAATAGGAGAATAGGTATAGTAATGGAAGGGGGGAGGAGGGGGCAGACGGGCGAGACTCAGTCAGTAGCGGCAGTGTACTCCATTTTAAAGAGTGAATAATTGTGCGAGTTTTTAGGCAGTGGTCGGGTTGGCAGGTGGCGGGGCGGGCGGTTGCAGGGCACTGCGCAGTCGTCACAAACAGCCGTCAGTAGTGTCATCCGTGATGCCCCCGAGGGCTCGCACAATCAGGTTGTAGGTCACAGTGACACAAACGGGGGTTTTCCGGGGATCCCCGCCCCCCAAGTCTCGTTCCCTCTAATACGCAGCCCCCGAATCGCCCCCTCCCCCTATCCCATCCCAACTCAGGACGGGGTGTTGGTTAGTAGCGTGGAGGGAGAGGAGAAAGGGACGCATGGCGGCAGGTCCCCCAACCCGCCACACCCCGCCTCCGCTGCAGCCACAGTCTGGATAAGGGGGGCGGGGCGCCCAGCCCCCCACCCCCACCCAGCAGGACACGCGGCCGACGTACCATTGGCCCCAGACTATTTTAATTACGAGCCGAGTGTGTAGAGACGTCACGTGATGTGATGGCCAGTTGTAGGGGCGGAGTTAGTGTACTCTGAGGCGGAGCCGGGCGGGCGAGAGGCGGAGTCGGCAGCTGAGAGGTGGAGTCCAGCGCGCGGGAGGCCACCAGGCTCCACCCATACCACTAGTCCCGCCCCTCAGGGGAGGAGCGCGGCCAGATGCAGCGCCGCGTCCCCCGCCCGCTTCAGTTCCGCCGCGTCTGTCTTGTGAGCCACACGTTGCGCTCTACCTCCCACACCTGCACGCCCACACTAGTGCTGTATCTCACGCCCACGCACGCCCACACCCACCTGCCATAGTGTGTGAATTGGTGGCTCCATTTTTGCCGTATAAGCTTGTGGAAGAAGTCTCTTGAGGCATGTGTGACCGACGTATCGGAAAATGTGGAGTGGCGAATCAAAGGGGTCGTGCCGTGTACGTACGTACGATGTGGTGTGAAGGTGCACGAGCTGAGTGCCCGGCCGTGCTGTGTTTCCCGTTTTTATGATATAACAGCTTGAAGTTTAGATCTCTAGACTGATGTACGTTGTGTCTATCTGTATCTGCCACGCCCGGCCCCAACCGCCTCTCCCTGTCTGGCGGGCTGCAACGCCGCCGCCGCCGACACACCACTCCTGCGGGTCGGTCGGTCGGTCGGCAGCGCTGGCTGCTTCAGTACGGGCAGTGGCGGCGGAAGATTGGAGCGCAGCAGTGTTAGTTGTGCTCTCAAGTTTTGTGCAGCGGGGATGAAGGCGGTGCTGGAGGCACGGCGTGGTAGCGACAGGACAACGTACAAATGTCTCGATAGCAACACCTGTGTACGCATCTCTGACACCGGCCGGTCCGAGCTCAGCGGCGGCGGCGGCGGCGGCTGCGACGGTGGCGGCGTCGGCCGGCGGCGGCTAGCGGCGGCTAGCAGCGGAGCCTAGGACGTCGGGAGCTGTGGGGACGGTTTGGAGCGTAGTGGGCGTCTGGGTGGACCCGGCGGGCGAGGCGGGGATGTGCAGGACAGTGGTGGTGGTGGAGGTAGTGGCGCCGCCGGGCTGCGCCGCCTTGCCACGCAGGACCGCTGCTAGTGGGCGCCGCGGTAACAGCGGAGCGGCGGCGCTGCGACCGCTACCACCGACCCGTGCGGCGCGACCCGACCCGCTCCACCGACACCCGACATAGTTTTTTCCGACTGCGAGTGCAATGGTCAGACGAAGAGTTGAGCAGGTGGCGCATGTGGTGCGAAGTTGCCCGCACAGTGGCGCCGCCCTGCCTTGTGATAGTGATGTGTACATAACCCTGTGTAACAAGTGCTCAAGTGCAAATAGTGTAAAACAAGTGATAGTGGTGACTTGCCAGTCAGGAACATGTGTACAGGTAAGATGCCCCTTCTTTCATTTTTAGTGTATATAGGTGTCTTAGCTCAGTCTGATAGGTTTAGATGATAGTGCCTCATTATCCGCGGTGCACCTTCTTCGTTTTTTCACTCATTTCCACCTGCTGACACCACCTGCCCCCACCTACCCCACGATACCAACCCACCACAGTGCGACTGCCCTCTCTCCATCCTTCACTATCCTTAGTCCCTATCCCCAATCAACACTAACTTATATCAGTTAGTACAAGTACATACAACACTACCGTGTTTTGTAGTGCCTGTAGTCTCTAGTTGAAGTGCCCCCACCCCCGAAATGAAGTGTTAACTAAATTCTAGTGGCTCTCTCTCTCTCTCTCTCTCTCTCTCTCTCTCTCTCTCTCTCTCTCTCTCTCTCTCTCTCTCTCTCTCTCTCTCTCTCTCTCTCTCTCCCTCCCTCCCTCCCTCCCTCCCTCCCTCCCTCCCCCTCCCTCCCCCCTCCCTCTCCCCCCTCCCTCTCCATCTCCATCTCCCTCCTTCCCCTACATGTTTCTCTTAGTGCGATTATCAGTTTGATAGTCTGAATCTTGGCACAAACACACTAAAAGAAATCCGTTATTTTATACCGACAGCCGTTTAGCTTATTATTATTATTATTATTTTTAATAACATTCACATATTGCTCAAAATACTTAATTCCCAGCGCTGTACCATATGATCGTTTATTTTTTTTCTTTCTTTTCTTTTCTTTTCTTCTTCCTATCTTACATTTTGCCATGTCAGTGCTTACCAGTTCCCACCAGTTGCCTGCACTACCCATACTCCCCTACCCGTGTAACACCCCCTACCGCCATGATAGCCAGACTTTGTCTCCCCGCCTTCCTACCTCCTCGTCCTTTGCCTTCCTGCCGTACCCCCCTTGTCTTATTTTTTATGCTCAGCCTATGTTCCATCTACTCCTTTATCTCCTTCCTGTGTCTTTCCCCAGCCGGTTGGGGAGTTCGTTCCCCCGGTGGCCGTCGCTGTGGCAAGTCTGTAAATCCCGCATGAAGCTCCCTGACTGATGTTCCGGGTCGCAAATAATCGTTATCCTGGGATGATTTAAGCGTGGAAGAAAAAAAAGGGGGTCCTTGATGGTTTTATTCCATTCTGTCACGAAAATGGAATGAAGAAAGATACATATTTTAGTCGGACATGGGCAGCGTGCAGAGCTCAGCTGGGCGGTGAATATCGACCAACAGAAAATGGGCTTAGTGACCGGTTGTGGTGAACTTCACACAGAAAATGGGTTGCGTGGAGTGTGCATGACCCCGCCTCGCCCGCCATCCACCAGTCACACCACCACCACCACCAACAGCGCTACACTTTGTGCTTCATGCCCGGAAACTTTATTAGCGTGCCGTAGATTAATTTTGTTATTTATTTATTACTTTTTTAATTAGGAGTGGTCTGGCGAAGTGCTGGCTTTAGTTCGGGATGATGAACATTGCAATTTTTTTCACGGAGTTTCTTTTTTTTTTTCGTCTCATTTACGCGGCGCATGATAAGGATATTAGTTGGAGATGCCTTGACTGGTGCAACGCGCACTTAGTCACCCAATCGAGCCATACCCTGAAGTAACAATATTTCAGGCACGACTAAGCTTTTTACCGGCCAATTCCTCCATTAATTTTGTTTTCACTTACTCTCACTCTTTCTCTAGCAGCTATTATTCGATTCGCTCTCACTTTCATCCGCACGCATGCACATACGTACAAACTCTCCCGCTCTCTCACACTCGCAGACACACGTGCTGTACAAGGTTTATTCGGGACTAATATCCTGAAATATGTCCGGATTGTAAAGTTACTCGAGCACGTCATCATATCGATTCCAGTGGATCTATTTAGCCCACCATAGTGCATGTTCCAAGTGCCATTATCGCCACCTTCCCAGTGGGCGCGAACTTGGATTTCGCGGCGTACATCTGGCAATGCTGCCCGTGACGCGTCATATGTGTTACGTCATCGCGCGGTGGAGTGAACAGGGTGTAACGCCCCGAGAAGATTTTTGAAAATTGGTGTACATTTGCGAAGACTGTTTGCGCGCTCGACATGGAAACTTCGCCAAAGACAAGTTGTTGTGTTAACGCGGGATGGTGGGGGTCGACATAGTCCCATGTTTGCATGCATTTGTCTTGCTCTTAGTGAAATGTATAATTGAGAGTACGAGAAGAAATGTGATAAATGCGAAGAGAATGTGTTTGTGAAAGGGTAGTTTCTTTGGAACGTGTCTACGTATAAAGTTGCAAAGGATATTTTATGGAAAAATCCATGGATGGAAGGATTGACAAAAGAATATGAAGGTTAAAGCAAACGGTCATTGCCAGCTTTCATTGAAAGAAGTGCAATGCCTTCATACTGAAACGCCACCACTCAGTATGACTTTAGTGTTTGACAGAGCCATGGGCATCCTGTTTATGCTGACGCCGAGTGGCCTAATGAAAACTAATGGCACCTTTGGGCGACGGAAGGTGCCAGCGGTGGAAGTGAGGCCCTCTCGGCGACCCTCGTTTCCCTGCACGGCCTTCTTCACTGCCAGAACCTTCCTTTGTGCCACGCCTCCCCTCGTCTGGACTGCCACGGGTGTCTCGTCACAGCCATTCCGTGTACGAAATCTTCCTTCACATTATCCTTTCTCTTGGTGTTTTTTTCCTTGTTTCGTGGTATTTTTCTTCTTATTTAAAGTTTTCTTCGGTCGTTGTCCTTTCATTATATTCTTTATTCCTACCCATCTAAGGCCTAACTTAACCATTTTTTTTTAGTGTGTTTAGTGAATTGTGTTAAGAAAGAAGCCAATAGGACCATGGAAACGAATTTTTATTTTGGGTTTCTAGGATATGTTGAGAGTGAGGATATGCCGTGTAATGATACAAAGAAAGAAAAGAAGAGAGAAAAGAAGAGGAGAGAGACAAAGATAGAGGGAGGCCGATACAGAGAGCAGATGAAGGGAAAATATATGATGTGAACGAAGGCAGGTGTGCTGGGTATGGCTGGAGAAACTGGTTGTGATAAGGACTTAGAAGATTTGTAGGCAAGAGTTGTGCTATCACGTTGGAGAGGAGTGATATTTCATTGTAGGTTATTGTGGGTGGAAGAGGAGTTTAAAAGCCATAGGGTTTATAGGAGTGATGGTAATATGTGAAAGGAAGTAGGAATGATAGTTTAGAATGTGTTGGTAGGTGTGTAGATGTGTGCATGAGAGAGAGAGAGAGAGTGTGTGAGAGAGGAGAGAGAGAGAGAGAGAGAGAGAGAGAGAAAGAGAATATTAACGAGAAAAACAAAATTACAGAGCTGGAAATTTGCGAAAGAGGGGCCAGAGGAGGTAAGACGAGGGCTTAAGATTTCGTCGTCAGACCTGAAGACCTGCGAAGAAGCAGCATTTATGAAAAGGGCGTAGACTTTAAAAATAAGAGGGAAAAGAAAGTAGATAATGTGTGAAAGAAGAAAGAAGGGACGGGATAAATAGAAGGGAATATGACAGGAGATGCAAAGTTATGAGAAGAGGGATAGCAAAGGTAGGGGCCAAGATGAGGAAACACACACACACACACACACACACACACACACACACAACACACACACACACACACACACACACACACACACACACACACACACACACACACACACACACCTCCAAACAAAGACCGGCTGCACTGCGAACAAAATTCAAAGCCTCACTACTTTATGAATCACGGTTATTTTTGTAGCGATTCACACATAATTGTGGTTGATCCGTCTCCCACTGATATGCTTCTGCAGTGTTGACAAAGTTGGGGCGCCGTGGGGGAGAGGGGGAGGAGAAAGAGGGACACAAAGGAGTTCTGCGATGAGAGAGAGAGAGGGACAGACAGACAGACAGACAGACAGACAGACAGACAGACAGACAGACATACTAGACTGTACTAAACAGCCATGGATGGGGGAAAGGTTGAAAGAGAGAGAGAGAGAGAGAGAGAGAGAGAGAGAGAGAGAGAGAGAGAGAGGGGGGGGGGTAGAAATTGATTTAGTGGAACAGACTGGCAGGAACGTGTGGGTGAGAGGCGTCAGATTTATAGCGAAGGCACGGTATGGGGTCAAGAAGGGAAAAAAACACACAAACCAATAGATGGTAAAGTAGTCTTCATCTATTAAATAGTGGAGGAGAAGAACAAAGGAGAACTGCAATGTTGCTGTGAAAGTATGGTTAGAAGTGCAAATGTTGATCATGAAGGGAATATTTCAGGTGATGGCAGGGGAAAAAAGGGGGATGTGTTTATTAGTATAAGAGGTGGGGAGAAGTAAGGGGAAGAGAGAAAAGTAGGAAAGAGAGAGAGAGAGATTGACATGGAGATGGAGATAGACATGGAGATAGAGAGATAGACATGTAGATAGAGATAGAGACATGGAGACAGAGAGAGAGACATGGAGATAGAAAATGAGACATGGAGATAGAGAGAGAGACTGAGAGAGAGAGAGAGGAGAGAGAGAGGAGAGAGAGAGAGAGAGAGAAGAGAGATGGAGATAGAAGAGAGAGAGAGAGACATGGAGATAGAGAAAGAGAGACATGGAGATAGAGAAAGAGAGACATGGAGATAGAGAGAGAGAGATGGAGAGGAGAGAGAGATGGAGAGAGAGAGAGAGATGGAGAGAGAGAGAGAGAGAGAGAGAGAGAGAGAGAGAGAGGAAAGAGGACAGAGAGGGGGGAGGAGAGAGAGAGAGAGGGAGGGGAAGAGGAGAGAGAGAAAATGGAAAAAGAAGAGAGAGAGAGAAGAGAGAAGAGAGAGAGAGAGAGAGAGAGAAAGAGAGAGA
>NC_051388.1:59563017-59572524 GCF_015228065.2 Penaeus monodon | reverse complement strand
AGCTGCAAAAGGGGAGCTTGAGTCTTGGTCTTTTGGATTATTCGCCGAAAAAAAAATAAGGAAAGATGGAAACTGCTGTCCAGGGAAAGAGAGAAGGTGGAGGAAAGAAGAGGAAAAAGTGTAAATGATCGCAGTGTTGCCATATTGCAGAGAGGGACGAGGGCAAAAACGCCAGCGTGTGGCATTGGGAGTATTTCCGCGTTCCGCTATACATCTCCGTCTCTTTTTTTATGCCCAAGTTTTTATCCAAATTATTCGTGTCCTTATTAATAGCATGCTCGAAGGAGCGTCGGCGGGTAGAATTGGGGTCGGCCCGAGATAAACACTTGAGAATCATTTGGTTTCTCACTTTTTCTGTTTCTGCAGATGACTCCCCCTATTTTTGCAGCAGCAAGAAGCGTAAGACAGACTGGCTTCTTTGTAGGTCCTCGAGCCGAATATTTATGAGTTGCCATTGTTTATAGAGTCGGGCATATAAACAGAGCTCTTGCAGTAGCAAACAGCAAGATGCTCCATAAAGTTAGACGAGGGGCTGGCGTAGCATTAGTGAGCAAGTGGTGACGATGGATACAGAAGGTAGGAGGAACTGCCCCCGCCCATAGGGTGGTATGGGAGCCAGGGTCCAAAAGGGAGAAGGGCGAGGGAGGAGGAAGGGAGGGAAAAGTAAGACAGGAGAAGGAAAGGGGGGTTCAGGGCCCAGACACCAACAGATCTATGTAGTGGAGGCACTAATATATTGCCCGCCAGAATTAATGGTCTTAGGGAGCTCCCTGGACCAACCACTGACCTTCTCCCTCTCCCTCCCCTCCTCCGCCTCTCTTCTCCTTCCCCTTCCCCTTCTTCCCTCCTCCCTCTTCCTCTTCCCTTTCCTCTCGTACGTCCCCCTCTCACTCCCCCCTCCCTCCTCCCCCTCCCCCTCTCCCTCCCCCTCCCATGCCCCAGCTCCTCCATCTCCCATTCCCCATCACTCGTCCCCCTCTTCCCCTTCTTTCTCCCTATCCTCCCATATCTCCTACCTCTCCTTCCTCCCGTCTTCCCTCCCCTCTCTTCTCCCCCTCTTCCCTTCTCTCCCCTCTCTCCTTCCTCCCCTATTCTCCCCTTCGTGCCGTTCCCCTCTACCTAACCTGTATGAAAGTTCCAAGACAGGGTATCTTTATTCAAGCTGAGAACATGGAATTTTTTGTCTGTGTTTTCTTTCAATTAAATGAAGTTATATTTACTTCGTCTACGTTCATTTTAGCTGGAGATGTTGGCTGAATAAGAAGGCCTTACTAGTACTGTAGCAGTGGTATTGTAGTTATTGTATTTGGCATTTGTTTTTTTATTTGGTTTAATTTTATATTATTATTGTTATTAATTATGTTGGTTATTGTTGCTAGGTATTTGGATGAACTCACGGCATTGTTTTGTTTCAATGACGTATCATGACGTACTTATGGCGTCGACGAACTCACGGCATTGTTTTGTTTCAATGACGTATCATGACGTACTTATGACGTCATTCCTTTTCTTTTCAATAAGCTTTTCTTCCTCGTTATTGGAGACTGAGTAATGATAAAGATTACTTAATGTGATACTGCATTATCTCTTTAAAATATACATGTACCGGTACAAATATCTCGCATATCCGGAAGTTTTTTTATTATTATTTTTTCCTCTGTGATCTTTTTTTTTAAGTCTTTCAGAGCCATAGCCCTGTGCCCCCCCCCTCTCCGTCTGAAACCATAGCTTCCACTTTTGTAAATATTTGAAAAAGCGGAATGTAAAAGGGAGGCAGCCCTTAATTAATTAGAAATACTCGATGCTGATTAAGAAAAGTTTCGGTCGGAAATTCCAGTTCGGGTTTATTATTTGCTTTGTTATTTTTAGCGTTCGTTGTTTATTTACTTCTCTGTTTGTAGTCCTGCTTCGTTTATTTGCACGTGAAAGAACTGCACTGTAAGTGTAAGAGCCATTTGTGTGTGTGTGTGTATGTACACACACACACACACACACACACACACACACACACACACACACACACACACACACACACACACACACACACACACACACACACACACACACACACACATACACATACACATACATATACACACATACACACACACATACACACACACACTCACACGCATATACATATATATACACATACATGTATGCACACATATATACATACATACATACATGTGTGTGTGTGTGTGTGTGTGTGTGTTTTCATAAACAGATAGCTAGAGATTGATAGATAAATAGATAGATATGATTGTACATGCATACATGCTTGCACACACGTATAGCTGGAGAGAAAATGACATATATGGAGAGAGGCAGAGAGACAAACAGACTGACAGAATCATAATCAACAGTTGTGTTTAATGCTCTTGTCTCCGTATTTCTAGTTCGATCGTTCAGCTGATGGATTTCAGGTTAGATGCTGAAGTTTGGGTACAGGCGGGCATGCGAGCAGGGTATGGTCACGCTGTGCGGACGTATAATGAGTGTAAGGCTGTTTAATTTCGTCAGAGTGTAAACCAGCTGTCAGTGATACCAGCTGGTAATCATTGTGGCGAGGTTGCTCCCCCAGTGAGCCGGCATTCTTGTCTCTCGGCGGAGGGAGTTATGTGACGCAGACCAAATAATTTCGCCGAAGCGGCATCATTCGCCGAGGAAGCGGCTGCTGGCGGAAAGGCGTGACTCAAGAGGTTACTGACCCTGTGCTGAGGTGGATGCGCCCCGTTCTGCCCCTGGGCACGAGCGAGGCAGTCCAGTATCGCACCTGCGCCATGCCCATCCACTGTCTATCGCTATGGTTAATGTCACCCTTTCATTTTGACAATGGACTGAGCCAAGGTAGCTGGGGGCTGCCCGAGGAGCAGCGTGCGGGCACGGCGGGGCGGGCACCTACGCGCACGGGCCGTGCAGCCTGGCAAGGTCCCTGTGCCAGAAGGCCGGGCCGCGCGGGGCAAGAGGAGCATGACACGGCTCCCAGCGAGATGTAGGGCAGGGCAGGAGCGGCGTGTGGCAGGCTGGCTGGGCTGGGTCACGCCGTGTCGGCCCCCTCCCCCTCGGCACGAAGACTTGGCAACGCCCCGCACCTCCGCCAATGGGAGGCCGCCGTGCTGACCAATGAGCACCGGGTGCCTGCCACCAGCTGCACGCGCGCGCGCACACACACGTACATGCCTTTACAGCATTGCTTAGCTGGTGGACCAATTATCTGGGAGTGTCCTGGCACGTTATCAGGCGCACGACACCACACGTTATGCCTAGTGCCACACATGGCAGCCGCGCCGCTATCTCCTCGCTATCTCCGCGCGCGCTCGCAGGCGCACCTTCTTCACGCGGATTCTTGGTCTCTTCCGGAAGCATTGCCCGGGCAAGGCGGTCACCTGCTCCGCTTATTGCGGCGGCGCACATTGCCCTCCCCTGTGCATGTTCTTGTGAGGGACAAGAGAAGCTTTGTAGGCTATGAGAAAAACGAGATTTTAGGCCAGTATGAAGGCTTTGGTTATCCTAGATTTGTGGTTATTGTTCCACTGATCTCGTGTTTTTAAATATTTATTGTACCTTGGTATTTGTACTTATATGCAGTGTATCTATATGTATAGTTTCATGTATAAAATAATTCAATCTATAGTGCTTCCAGTTGATCGGAATTTTATATATGTTTTACTGAATGGCACATTGTCTATATCATGTTTTAATGATGGCCTTGTCGTCTGCTGCTAGGAATGTGTGTGTGTTTATGTAGATACTTTCCTTGTTCTGTCTGTCTGATATGTGTGTGTGTGTGTGTGTGTTGTTGTACTTGTTTGTGCTTGTGTTGTGTGTTGTAGATTTTGTGTGTGTGTGTGTGTGTGTGTGTGTGTGTGTGTGTGTGTTTCCTTTTCTTTTCTTTGTGTGTGTGTGTTTGTGTGTTTGTGTAGGTCTGTCTGTCTGTCTTGTCTGTCTGCTGTGTGCAATTATGCTTATTGTATACACACTTTGTATACTGCCCGCTTTTTAACTATATAATGTAATATTTGAAGGCTGTTTAGTTATATTTTTCCCTCGAAACAATGCGCAACCAGCTCTGTTCCTGTAGAGAGTGGATGAACGTAGCATAATCTACAGAGTTTTAGACTTTCAGACAGCAGAGATGGATGCTAATCGTTTCTTTCCGGGAGAAAGTGTCCGAAAAATCACCCCGGCTTAATTTAGGGCACATCCACACTTTTCTGTCGTTTGTAAAAGCCTGATTCAGAGTTTACAGAACTGTTTTTTTTTTAAGCGCTAGATTAGCATTGTGCGCCATGCTAGCATCGTTTTTTAATGCTGGTTGTATGTTGCAGATGTTGCGTGCGGGAGGCTGTGACTCGCGTCCAGAGGTGGCCGGGGTGACGACGGCGATGTGGTTGCGTTGCCACCGCTCCTCCGCACCCCGTGGCAGAGGCCTCTTCATCCTCAGGAGCACTTCGCCCGTTGCAAAGGTAAGCCGTCCGTGGCCTCTCGCTGTAGACACGTAGATGTGGACGCCTCAGGGCACGCGCGCATCTCGTCTGGAGGCGAATCTCGGGGATGTAGACGGGCATGTGGATGAGGTTGTCACGCCGTGGCTCTCCCAGAGGTCTCTTCACGACTAGGAGGTGCTGGCTCTTTGCTAACGTTCTCTTGCGTAATTCGTCCCTGACAACGTTCCCGGCGTTGCATTTTCCCCCTTTTAGTAGCGTCCCCTCCCAAGTACGGTGAAGCAACCTCGCCCGGGATCGTCTCTTGCGCAAGTGATCCACTTAGGTGCTCTTTTTCCTGGCTTCGTTCTCCTTTGTTTCGACTGTCTACTGCATTATATCTGTATTACTTCATTAGTCTTGGAACTCCCTTTTTTTTGGAATGGCTCCCTTGCTCATATTTCTTACTTCCCTATCCTCTTGGGATCTCGTATATTAGTCTCGTGCTTTTCCTCTCCCCTTGAGTCACTACTTCTCTTACTCTCCCGTCTTCGTGCTCTCTCTCTCTCTCTCTCTCTCTCTCTCTCTCTCTCTCTCTCTCTCTCTCTCTCTCTCTCTCTCTCTCTCTCTCTCTCTCTCTCTCTCTCTCTCTCTCTCCTCCTCTCCTCTCCTCTCCTCCTCCTCTCCCCCTCCCCCTCTCCCTCTCCTCCCTCCTTCTCTCCCTCCTCTCCTCCCTCTCTCTCCTTCTCCCCTCTCCTCCCCCTCTCCTTCTCTCCCTCTCATTCACTCACTCACTCCCTTACCGTATCCCTTTCCTTCTCCCTTACCCTTTTCCTCGCCCTCACTCACTTTTTCTCCCACTCCCTCTCCTACCCACTCCTCCCTCCCCTCTCCCCCCTCCCCTCCTCCTCCCTCCCCTCTCCCCTCTCCCCTGCCACCCTCATAATCCCCACCCACCGGCGAGCAGCTCTCTCATGTCCATCATCGGATGCTAATTACAGGGCCTCGACCCGTCACATAAAGACATCGCCCAACTGTACATCAACTCCCTAAGGGCGAGGGCGTGTAGTGGGCTGATGATAGCCTGTAGGAAGGGTATATGGTGAAGGCCACAGGGCCAGGTGATGGCCACAAACCGGGGTTCTGTCAGCCTGATGATGACTAGAGATCAAGATGTGATATACTGGCCGTGTTCTTGGCTTTTCTGTGTTTAACGTGACCATGTTCAAGTTTTGTTCTTAGGGCTTTTTTACAAGTGGTTATTTTCCGAATAGGTCTTTTTGAAAGCTGGTCTTATTACAGTCTGGTGTTCTAAACTTCAGTTCTTTTTTGTTCAGGAACCCAAAGTGGATACAAGGCGACTGAAAGTTCCCCTCCCACAGACGCCCCTCTGCTCACAGTAATTCCGTCTTCGTAGGTGAGTGCCATCGGGCTTTGAGCATCGACCTACCGAGAGGCGGGTGGGCGGCCGCGTGGCACCCGTCGGAGTGGGAGTGCCAAGGAGTGGGCGGCGCGAGGAGGAA
This sequence comes from Penaeus monodon, assembly GCF_015228065.2. NCBI lineage: Eukaryota > Metazoa > Arthropoda > Malacostraca > Decapoda > Penaeidae > Penaeus > Penaeus monodon. The sequence goes on along the minus strand of NC_051388.1, from coordinate 59,566,574 downwards.
AGTATAAGGGGAGAGGAGATGGGAAAATTGGATAAGGAAAGTAATGGAGAAGTGGAGATGAGAGGAGGGACGTAAAGAGAGAGGGTGATTAACAGAGGGGAAGGTAGATAGGGAGGAATGAAAGAAATGGAGCCCAGAGACGGTGGGATTTGGCAGTACTTTGATAAGTCTTGACCTGCTGTGGAAGGTGCGGTGGGGAGGGCAGGTCATCAGACACTAGAATGTAGATAGGGATGTAAGACTCATGACATAATGCAGGAAGAGGAGGGGGTGTCAGGTCAGTTAAAAATGAAGTCAGTTTTTATCTAAATATGTCCTCGTGTTTATGCTCAGTATTTATTTATTTTTTATTTATTTATTTATTTATTCATTTATTTATTTATTTTTATTATTTTTTTGCGAATTGCACAGCAGCAAACAGAAAAATAATGCGAATTTCAAAATGGAAATTCTGAGCTGTTCCCTTGCAGCTCCTTCCCCTCACGAGCCCTCACACCCGCGCTCGGTTCGGAGGGCAATATGAAGGGAAACCTGCTCGCTCTGAAAGTGAGTGAAGAGAATATCGAGGGGAAGCGAGGGGAGGTGGACGCGTATTGCAGTAGGGTGGAGCCAAGGAGAGGGCGCTGAGGGTGAGTGCGAGGGGAAACAATCGAGGGAAGACAGCCTGGGTCTCTGAAGGGAGCAGGGCGCGAGGGGAATGTGTTGAGGGAGGAGAGATGAGGAAGTGAGAATGATGGGAAATTTTTGAGTAGGCAGGACGCTGGGAGTGGAGGTTGGGCAGGGTGAGGGCGGGGGTGGGGGTCCTACCCAAGGATGGCAGGGAAGGAGTGTGCTAGCAGTGGCGAGGGAGCAGAATAGTGTTAGGAGAGGATGGTAGGGGATGGAATGCAAGATGGCGGAAATAAATGGGAGAGAAACGTAGTGGCGGAAGAAAGAAGGATGGGTTAAAACAGGGTAAGAACGAAGGGAGTGTAACAAGGAAACGTAGGAATAAGGGAATACCCAAAGAAGAAAAAGAGAAGAGCGAAAAGGAAAAGAATTCGCCGAGAACGAAGGGCAGATAGGGAAGGGTAGAAAGTACAGCAAGAGGATAGGATGTTTTCAGGGAGAACAGTAAAGTAAGTGTTCTGGGAGAAGGAATTGGGAGGGATAGCGTCGAGGGTGGGAAAACAGACGGGTGGCATCGTCAGAGCAGGCACGGGAGAATGAACGTTGCATAAAGAAAGACACAAGGAAGAGAAGAAAGATGAGGCACTTATGTGGGTCAGGTAAGGGCATCGACCCCGCAGCCGTGATAGTGCCACACCGTGTAACAGTGTTAACTTGCCAGCCGTGATGAGAGGTGACCTGAGCAGAGACGGTGTAACATCATTCTCCCCGGCGTACCATCCCGCATGTACTCACGCGTCCTCGCTGTACCTTGAAAGAAAAAAAAAAAAAACTTTTATTGGCACGGAACACCATGGAGCACCAACTCAGCAGTCACTCAGTTCTACGAGACCTGCACAACCTTCTCACCGTGCATTATCTGCAATGTACCTCCACTAAGCACCTAACAATAAAGTGCTCTTCGTTGCCTAACTCTGCAGCAAACGGTCACCTAACTGCAGTATGGCAACATATACGGACGAGGGTCGAGGGAGAGGAGACGAGGAGAAAGAGAGGAAGAAAACGATGAGATGCATACATTGAAGAAGAGGGATGGCAGAGAGGTAAGAAGAAGAGCGTGAATGTAATTAGAAAAGCGAGGGGAAAGGGGTAAGAATAGAAAGAGAAGCAGGAGGATGAGGCGGAAGATGAGATAGAGGTGGCGGCGGCGGAGAGGCGGACGCTGTGTTGCGGGAGGCAGGCGCAAGGGCCGCGCCAGGATGTTGCTGTTGTTAAAGGGGACGACTTCGGAGCCAGGAGCTTGAGGGTGCTAGGGAGGTGCACTGTATCACTCGGGTAACGCGAGGGAGCCCGTGGACGCTCTTGTGTTCAGCTGGGAGCCCCGGGATGAGGGGGAATGCCACCGGGATAATGCCAGATAACGCCGGGATAACGCAGGGGATCGCTGGCTAATGCTGGGCAACTGAAATGGATCAGCTGCGGATGATCTTCGGGAACGGAATGATAAACACGAAGGCGAGGAAGAGATGGATTGATTATCTGATAGCGAAATGGTGTGTAGGCGTAGGGTAGACTGACAACGGTTTACAAAGCATGGTGACGCTGTAAGGTGGATGGGGTGGATGATTGAATTGTCGAATATATTATGATTTACAGCGCCACGGGGATAGCAGCGTGTGATGGGCGTGGGAATGACTGTCTTTGTGCGTGCATGAGCGAGACGGAGCTCGGCCTCGTTGCGAAGGGGGAGGGAGGAGGGGAGGGAGAGGGGCGGGATCGGAGAGTTCGACCAGCGGGAGGGAATTAACCGGAGGGGAGGGCCGAGGGGCGTCGTCGGGACTGCGGATTTGACCCGGGAAGGGAAGGGGAGGGCGTCTACGAGGGCAAGGCGTCAGGTCAGGGCGAGGGAGGGAGAAGGGCCGGCCGGGTAGGGGTACCTGGCGCAGGGGACAGGCGGCCGGAATGAAAGTCAGGGACAGCCCAAGGGTGTGCCCGCCAGGGACCAGAATAGCCGGCAGCAGCAGCCAGCCGGTCGCCCGTGCTGCACGTGGCTCTGGCTTGGCTGCAACTGCCATTATCCTCCTTTCTTTGCCCTCGACTCTAGCCTAGATTTTTCATTGGTTTCTTCCCCTCCGTGCGCCTTTCTCTTCCATTTAGCATCTTCCTCCTTTCCCCGTTTATGCTTTCACACCCTCCCTCTCACCCTTCGCCGTGTTCCCTCTTCTCTGCTGTACCTTTTTGCCTTTCGCCCTTCGCACACTTCCTAAGCCATTACCATCCTTCCTGAGTCCCGTCCTTCGCCCCAATCTCGCCCATCCTTACACTCATAAACCTTTTTTTTCTGTACCCTGTCTGCCTCTCCTCTCTCTCTCCCTCGTAACACTTTCCCCACGGAAAGCTTCTGCATCATTAATACAGCGGTAATCTGGTACACAGCACGGCGGGTTTATGCTGCTGCGACTGCTGTTTCGCTGCACAGTTCCAATACCAGCAGGCGAGTGAGGGAAACTCGCACCTGCTGTATTAGGTGTCGTGACGTCACGTCGTGGGAGCGTGAGAGAGGAGGTTGAACAGTCACGTAGCGAGAACCAGGGAGGGAAGGAAGAGCAGAGTGGAGAATAGGAACGGGGAAGGAAGGAAGGAAGGATGAGGAGGAAAAGACATGTAAAAGCAAGAGAGATGTAAGAGAAGGATTTGAAGACAGGATGGTAGGAGCAAAGGTAGCCGCACGTAGATTAACTTACCTGGAGAAGATGAAGTATAACACTTAGGTATTGTCACTGAGTTTTAACCATAGACAGAACATCTTTAGTTTTCTACCCCCTCTGGAGATACGTAACATGAAAATGCAAGTCAGACATAATTCATATGGAATGGACATTAGTTAATGTTACGAAAGTACATCTAATTTTAAGTAAATCAAAAGAAAACACTTCAGTTCATTGAAA
>NC_051388.1:59540517-59558017 GCF_015228065.2 Penaeus monodon | reverse complement strand
AGAGGAGAGGGTGGTGCATGCAGGGTCGAGGGCCAGGCCAGACGAGAGTGCAGGCCAGCAGGACACACCATAAAACCAGGGAACTAATTAGCGAACTTCCAGATGAGGGAGCCAAAAGGTCTCGATAACGTAACTGAAATATTGTGAAACGTGGCATGAGAGGCTGACCCCGGCCGACCCTGCCTGAACCAGTCATGCTCGTCCTCTCGTTTCCCTCTCCTTGGGACTAATTCGTGAAATGTTGCGTTACCCATGAGCCACAGAATTACCCTGTGAGGCGTCCCTTAATTACTCTGGCTGCTAAAGGTACGACGTCAAATGAGTCCCAAACCACGACTTAAAAGCAACGACATGACGATGATGAAAGACTAAAGAGCGGAGCGAGAGGGAGCCCACGAGCTCAGCGAAACCACAGCAAGATTAGCCAGCCCATAAAAACGTCAGCAAGTAACCCAGTTAGATCAGCATTAGCTTAGGAGAACGCCAGGAAATAACTCATTGAGGTCAGCCATCCCCGAAAACCTCAACAAACAAGCCCGCGAAACCCCAAACAACCCCCGAGATAACCTCAGCACCCTTTGTTTAAGCCAGCGGCCACGAGGACCCACCGCCGGCCAGTGTTTCATCATCTACGGTCGCCACCCCGGACTCCCACCCCCTTGAAAGCCGCACGCTGGGTAGGCCTAAGCCAAAAATTCGCGAAACGAGGGGCGAGGATGGGTGGTGTAATAGGGGGGGAGAGGGGGAGGGTGACCGCCACCACCGGTCTTGTGGTCTTGCTAACTACCTCTTGACGAACCTACTGCCAAACGGTCCTTGTGTGGTCTCGGGGTCGGGAAGCACCAAGGCACAAGCGGGCAAGAAAGTTCGAGTATTTGGCATTTGTTGACCGTGAATGGTATCGATGGATTTCTGGATTTTTTTCTTGCATTCACCCACACACTTTTCCTCAGGTATCGTCATGGTAGGTTAGCCGGTCGCGCGAAATATCATCCTGTCAGACGGACAGTATGTCAGAATTCTCCCAGAAATTGTTCACATTTAGATTGAATGCCGTGTAGTTCTTTCAGTGTGAAGAGTTTGTTATGGTTTTGCATTTTAACAGTACACCCACAACCACCCACACCCAACCACACATACATATACATAATATGCAGATACACATATAAGAATATTACTTGTGCAAAAATCCTGTAACTTATCCATTCAGAATCATGAGAAAGGCAGCTTGAGCCTGCAGAAGTCCTGCAGAAACCCTACGGTGTCTGCACTTCGTTTTTAAATTGATGTGTCATGAGTAACTGGCTTTATCTTTGAGCGGCAGGAAAGGGGTTACTAGCGTTTCCGTTGTAGCTTTCATGTGACAAATGTGGTTTTCCTTACACCACATGGGTGTGGAGCACATTTCAGTCATACTTTATATTTAGCTTCTGAGTTGAGATAGGAAATTATTTTATTTGGGGGTAGGCCTACTGAAGGGGGTAATTTGTTCTTAAGGGCACTTAAATCAGTTTCTATACATCACTTCATTCAGTTCCTTAACAGCCATAAAATGTAAGACAATGTTTGAACTTTAATTTTAATTTTCTAGCTGTTTACGAAGAAGAAGCCGGTTCATCAAGTCACATGAGTGTTGCTAACCTGGGTGGCGGAAGGCGGGACCACGCCAAGGGTTGTGTCAGCATTATCAGCACGACTGAGATCGTAGTAGACCGAGAAACAATGGCCAGAACCGTAGTGTTGTTAGTCGGACAGACAATGAGGAGGGTGTGGAAAACGAGTATGCTTCCAGTATAACGTGAGTCACTGAGGTCTGACGAGTGTGAAGTTCTTGCATTGTTTACTTGGCTCAGCGCTGCCAATTCCGCCGCTGCGATCTGCCCTTCCTCCACCTGGCTGGCTCTATAAAAGTGTTTATTGCTTTACGGAGCAACTCAGCCGTGGGAGGTTTTTGTTGTATTATTTTGGATTAGGCTTTGATGTTTCGATGGAGCTGTGCAAAAATCGAGTAAAATCGAGAAGATGGTAGCGCTGCACCAGGCCTGCCTGGCTGGTTCTACCGGGGTGCCAGATGTGCGGCACATTTCATCGAGTTTATTTACTGCGAATTACTTTATGTATGTTTGTGAATTTCGCAATTAGTCTTTCGTGATTGTTGATAATTCGCCATATCCTTAGGATGAATGCCGCGTGAAAGCAAAGTACCGTAACACCCCCCCCCCCTCGACGGCGTGATTTGTGCTTTGCAGAAAGCAGCACGAGTTGAAATATTGGCTGAGTGAATTATTTTTGTGCAGAAGTGAGTGAAGCCGTTGGTCGGAGAGGGCGGAGCCGCAACAAGTTCAGGGTGACATAGAGGTTTCCTGGAAGCCTCTCCTCTGTCATGACTCAGACATCGGGACGCCAGCCTGACGCTACGTGACAAAACCCAACACATGTTACGTACGTTCGTGCACGCCGCTTTGTTGTGACTGGCTCCCCGATGTCGACCTGGCGGCTCTCTCGCTTCGGCAGGATTTCGCCTTTTCGATATATTCTTTCTCTCTCTTTCTGGTGCTGTTTTCAAGCTCAAATGGAGCGGGAGACATTCTTAAGGCAGTTTGGGCCTCTTCCAAAAACTCTCACTGATTCTATGAAGAATCTTCAAAACTGTGTGAAGAAATTAATTAAATTTAATCAGCTCATCCCTGACGAGGGTTTTGTGTATGAAAGCTTTCAATCATGTACCGAATCTGCGCAATAATGTGGCTCACAGCATTTTCTTCCCTCTGTGGATCCTTTGTAAGCCCCGTCAAAATGCAGTTCGCTTGTCCTTTCGAATCAATTGGGCCGCATTGTGGGTCACATGCCTCATCAGGAGCACCTGCCATATATTGGGACGCATGACATGCCGTTGCGTCACTTCCTGGGTTATGCTGTACCCCCCCCCCCCTCAGGCTCAGATGCTCAGGAGGGAGATGTAGGCTTTATCTTGCTTCTTGACGCCGTCAGGACACGGCTCGACCTTGGGGGGGGCACGAAAGGTCAGCCTGCTCTTGCCATCTCCCTCATCTTCTGCGAGCCACCGAGGTGTCAAGTTTTGTCATCTCAATTTGCATAGATGTTTATTAGTGACAGACCCCCTGCTCTCAATCAGAGACCGTCAGTGTGGCCAGGCCAGAGCGGATGTTAGTGGGACTTCAGAGGCAGGAAAGACTTTGGGTCAAATGTAAATATGAACCAGATTTGAAGGAATATGAGTAATGTCAAATGAGGTTGACCTTCACCCAAGATCGAGGTCAGGCCTTGTGGTTGAGCGGCGGCGGAGTTCGCACCAAAATCCGCCGGCAGTGAACATGGCGTGTCAGGCTGTCGAGCTGGCAGACTGTCTGGCTGGGTTCCGCTCATTGTCAAGGCTGCAGTTTGCACTGGCCGGGCGGAGGCCTTGCTGGGCTGCCGAGGCGCTGAGGAAGGTGCTGCTGTATGTTGCTTGGGCGTGGAAGTTGCCTCGGTGGCAGGCGGTCCTGGTGCCCTTCGTGGTGGCCGAGAAGCGTGATACGGAGGCAACTTGGGCTAATCATGGCGGAGGTAACCGGGTTGACGGTGCTAATTGGGGTGTTTTGTTAGGAGCACTGCCGTGTTTATGGTAATGGTTATGGCTGTTGATGGCAGTGACTGAGTTGGCAGAAGCACCAGTGACTGAATTAGCATAAACTTGAGCAGTAAGCGTAATGGCGGTAGCTGTGTCTGGTGAAAATATGATGGGTGAGCGGAAGTGGGAGGGGGTGGGGGTGGGGGGTGAGGGCTGCACACTATCAGCGAGTGATTTCACTGCGTTGCCTGTGCTCGCGGAGACGGGAAGACGGCAGATTTTGGTGACTGAATCCCGCATTGTTATGGCAACGGAAAATACGAAGATACGATCGTTCTGTAAACTAAAGAGAGCCTTATTATTTGTTTGAAAATAGTTTAGGAAATACATTTGTAATCTGATTAATGACAAAGGCCTTTTTTATTAGTTTACGATGACAATCAACATTCATGCCTGGTGACCCGCAGAGCCGAGAGAGAGACGCCGCCCGCCGGTAATCGTGCCCTAGTAACTGCCGTGGCCGCGCGGGCAACAACAGATGCTGGCGTTCGCGAGACGTGGGCTCGGCGGAGGGCCCGTCGTGTCGTCACGCCCTCGTGCACGCAAGATCTGTCCCTCGAGACGTGACTGTGGCCCCCCGAAGAACACGAGCACTCAGGTGTGATGTTACGGCTCAATGTCACCTCATTCGTAATAGGAGTGTGAGTCATGCGAGACCTTGGCGGATAGCACCCTGTTGCCCGCGAGCCACGCTGCTCATGCGACATCGCCATCAGGGAGGTGTCGGGGCTCCTCGAGGTGGTCAGCCGTTTATTTGCATGACCTTCGTTCGGTTGCTGTGCCGTCGCCGCTGCCGCCCGTGCCGACGCGCAGGCACTGCTCATGCACGGGCTCTGTTTCCTTCATGTGTTTTATGTTATCGCTTGGATCGCTTGCACACATTGCCATGGGTGAAAATCAGTCATATTTGTATTCGTGATAATGCTGCGCAAATGCAACAACTGTATGTCGTTAAGTGCATGCTTTTATGAGTAGCATGGCATCTAGAAACGCCGAATCGACTGCAATACCCCGAGGTTGTCTGGTGAGTGGTGGCAGGCGTCATGACGAACACTGCGCCAGGAACTGCACCCAGACGCTCGCCTCTTGCCTCCTTACCTAGCCAGACACAGCTGCTGGGTCTGCTGCTGCTCCGGGAAATTCAGCAGACGCAGCTGTTGGCGGTTTCCTGAAGGTCTAGGCCAGTCACCGTAGCCAGGGCGGATCGACACATTTAGAAACTGCCGAACATTTTAACCCCCAAGTTTCTCCCTTCCCACCTACGTCTTTCATTCGCGGTAAAGGATGAGTAAGACCTGTCAGTAGTGCATGAACATCTGCGCCCACAACAGGTGTTCTGTTGCTGGTGCACCTGTATCCCCGTCTGTCTGATCGGCTGTGTCTACTTGTAACTGCGGTGCTCGGTGCTGTGGGGGTGTGAGGGTTATGTGACGAACGCATCTGTTGGCCGGGCAGTGAAATGTTGGTCTGTGTTGGTGTTAGTGCACAGGCGGGTATTTTTTTTGCGGAAGAGTTGCTGTGCGTTCGGTGATCCCTTTTAATTACCCCTTTTATTTGTTTTCTTGTTTGTCTTTCAGCCCTGCGGCGTTTGGAGGATAATGAGAATGTCTGTTCCCTGTTCGCTTGCAGGCAGTGCTACACCGCTTTTCCCCGTTGCCTTTTCGCTCTCTCTCTTCTCTCTCTCTCTCTCTCTCTCTCTCTCTCTCTCTCTCTCTCTCTCTCTCTCTCTCTCTCTCTCTCTCTCTCCCTCTCTCTCTCTCTCTCTCTCTCTCTCTCTCTCTCTCTCTCTTTTCTCTCTCTCCCCTCTCTCTTCCTCTCTCTCTCTCTCTCTCTCTCTCTCCCCTCCTCTCTCTCTCGCTCTCCTCTCCTCTCTTTGTCTCTCTCCTCTCTCTCTCTCCTCTCTATCCTCTCCTCTCTCTCCTCCCTCTCTCCTCTCTCTCTCTCTCCTCTCTCTCTCCTCTCTCTCTTCCTCTCTCTCTCTCTCCTCTCCTCTCTCTCTCTCCTCTCTCTCTCTCTCTCTCTCTCTCTCTCCTCTCTCTCTCTCTCTCTCTCTCCTCTCTCTCTCTCTCTCTCTCTCCTCTCTCTCTCTCCTCTCTCTCTCTCTCTCTCTCCTCTCTCTCTCCTCTCTCTCTCTCTCTCTCCTCCTCTCTCTCTCTCTCTCTCCTCTCTCTTCTCTTCTCTTCTCTCCCTCCTCTCTCTCTCTCTCTACTCTTCTCTCCCCCCCTCCCTCTCTCTCTTCTCTCTCTTCTCTCTCCTCTCTCTCTCTCTCACTCTCCCTCTCTCTCTTCCCCCTTTTCTTTCTTCCCCTCACCTACACCCTTACTTTTTCACACGTTCAAATTTGGGTTCCTTTCTCGCGTGTATTTATCCTCCTCCGTCCGTGCATCCTCCGAACCATTCCATTTTACATTCTTTCTCGTGCTTCTCTCTGAACTCTCACTTTCTATCCTAGCTCCCCTCTGCCCGGTCTTTTTAATCCTCCTTCTCTCCCTCCATCTCCCTCCTCCGTTACCATGGCAACTGATCAGACGAGTCGGACAACTTGGGGCGGTGGGAGGAGCAGGCTGAGGACGTAGGTTACCACACCTGTAAGCTGGTGAGAGTGGGGAGGGAAGGGGAGGGGGAGGAGAGGGAGGGAAGGAGGGGGAACCCTGCAACAGGAGGAGAGAAAGAGATGGAGGGAGAGAAAGAGAGACGAAGAGTTGGAGGGATACTGAGTTATCAGTGCAGGTACTGTGGGTGGAGATAAAGGACTGAGTGGCACAGGGTGTTAGAGAGATCAAGAGAGAACTACAGGAAATGAAAGGAAGGATAAAACGAAAGGAGGAAAATTAAAGACAGACGGCCAGAGGCGAGTTCCAGAGAGAGAGAGACAGACAGACAGACAGACAGACAAGATTCAAAGAGAGAGAGAAAGACAAACAGACAGGCGAGATTCAAAGAGACAGAAAAACACAGAGAGAAGAGACGAGATCCAGAGTCAGGCAGAGGGAGAGAGAGAGAGAGAGGCGTGCGGGGGTGTGGAGGCAACGAGACGGGAGCAGCAAGGGGAAACTCGGGACGTGGAACCTTCCATCAGGCTCTGGAAGGGCAGGACGGAAAGGCCGGGAGAAACGAGTAATGCGAAACGGCGAGGGTGCAGTCTGAGTATGAGGAGAGGGGACTCATGGAAATGTGCAGCGAGGGTGAGGGTAGACAACTAAAAGCTTGGCAGAGGGGATACTTCGGTGTGCGAGTTGCAGGGCCAAGTGTCCCGAGTGCCGCGCGTGCGTGGAGGGTTGCAAAGATGGGGATATTGGTGGTGGCGGTGATGATGATGGTGATGATGATGATGATGATGATGATGAGGAGGAGGAGGAGGAGGAAGAGGAAGAGGAAGAGGAGGAGGAGAAAAGTGATGATGAGGAGGATCATTATGGTGGTGGTGATGATGATGGTGATAGCAACAGCAGTAGGAAATGTAAATGTTACGGTTTTGATTGGAGGATTTTGGTTGAGTTTATGGACGTGGTCAAAATAGTCTGCGATTTGGCAGATTTACGTTTGAGCTTCGATATTTTGACGTTTTGATATTTACATGTAATTTCATTGGATTCCATTTGTAATTTTATTCTGTTACTGATGTTGTTTTTTTCGTAACCTATTTCTCTCTTCTTTACAGGTAAGATATCGCTGCAGTTATACAGCCCTCAGTCGATCAAGGTACAGTGAAGGTGATATAGTTCGTTATCTTTCAGTATTTTTTGTGTCTATCTATCCATGCATCTCCCTCTCTCCTTCTCTCCCTTTTTACCAATCTCTTCTTTCTTTCTCTTTATTTCTTCGGTTTCACCACTTCCCTCGTCTCGCCCTTTTCCCCCCTTCTTACTCTGTCTCGTTTCTTTCGTTATATCGTTCTCCCATTTTCTCCCCTCGTCCAAACGTCTCTCCTTTTTTCCCTCCCTCTCTCTCGATGTCAGTTATGCACTTACAGTCTTTTTTTTCCCACTCCCATTTCTCCCTCATGTAGACGGTTTCTGACCCACTTTCTCCGCCCCTCCCCCCTTAAAAAAACAAAAAACAAAAAAGCAACGGCGCGCCCTTCACGCTCGCCTCGACCAGCTGCCGTTAAGAGCGCAAGCACCACCTGAGGAACCGGCGCTGCCAGCTCCCGTCTCTCGCTGCTAGCCTCGTCGCTCTCTGCTTTCGTGCTGCTTTTTTCGCCCCTCCGTTCTTGTCTCGTGTGTTTTTTTTGTGTGTTTTTTTCATTATTATTATTCCTCTTCTTCGTGTTCTCATTTCTCGTTTCGTCTCCTTTCTTTCTTCAATGTCTTTACCGTCTCCCACGCCTCGCCTTACCGTTCCTTTCCTATTGATACCCGTTTCCTACTTCTCCTCCTCCTCCTTCCCCTTCTTCCTTGCCCTCTTCCCCCTCATATTCCTCCTCCTCCTCCTCCTCCTCCTCCTCCTCCTCCCCCTCCCCCTCCCCCTCCCCTCCCCCTCCCCCTCCCCCTCCCCCTCCTCCCTCACTCCTCTTTATTTACCTCGTCATCCCTCCCTCTTCGTACTCCCTCTCTTCCTCTTTCCCTCTTCCTCGTCCTTCCCTCCTCCCTCTCTCTTCCTTGTGCTCAATCTCTTTCTCCTTCCCTCCTCCTCGTCCTTCCCTCCTCCTCGCCCTTCCCTCCTCCTCGCCCTTCCCTCCTCCTCGCCCTTCCCTCCTCCTCGCCCTTCCCTCCTCCTCGTCCTTCCCTCCTCCTCGCCCTTCCCTCCTCCTCGCCCTTCCCTCCCACTTCCCCTCAGCTGCCGAGTGCGTGTGATCCTGACCCCGTCGCGTCCAGGCTTGTGTAGGCGCCAAACATCAAAGTTGAAGCTGCTGGCGAGCTGACCCGAGTAATCCCCCAGGTTCAGGCTCGCTCTCCTCTTTTTTCTGTGTGTCTTTCTCTTTCTCGTTTTTTGTCTGTCTGTCTTTATTTCTCTGTGTTTGCATTTCTTACTCTCTCTCTCTCTCTCTCTATTTCTCTCTCTCTCTCTCTATTTCTCTCTCTCTCTCTCTATTTCTCTCTCTCCTCTCTCTCTCTCTCTCCTCTCTCTCTCTTTCTCTCTCGCCTTCTCTCCTCCTCGTCCTCTCTCTCCTCTTCCTCCTCACTCTCGAGTCTCTGACTCTCTGCCTCTCTCTCCGTCCCTTATATATATATATATATATATATAATCATATATTATATAATAATGATCTGTCTCTCGATCTCTCTCTCTCATTCGCTCTCTCTCTCTCTCTTCTCTGTTTTTCTCTTCTCTCTATTTTCTCTCTGTCTTCTCTCTCTCTCATCTCTCTCTCTTTCTGCTCTTCTTCTCTCTCCTCTTCTTCTCTCCTCTATTCTCTCTCTCTTCTCTCTCTATCTCTCTCTCTCTCTCTCTCTCTCTCTTCTCTCTCTCTCTCTCTCTCCCTCTCTCTCTCACTCACTCTCTCTCTCTCTCCTCCCTCTCCCCCCCCTCTCTCCCTCTCTCCTTCCCCTCCCTCCTCTCTCTCTCTCTCTTTCTCTCTCTCGTCTCTTCGTCTCTCTCTCTCTCTCACTCTCTCTTTTCTCTCTTTTCTCTCTTCTCCATCTCTCTCTCTCTCTCTCTACTCTATCCCCCTCTCCACTCTCTCTCTATCTCTCTCTCTCTCTCTTCCCCTCCCTCCCCCTCTCTTTTTTCTCTCGTTCGTTCGTTCGTTCGTTCGTCGTGGAAGTCTGACAACTGCCCTTGGTCACGTGGGAACACAAAGCAGAGTAGTGTTGCCCAGCACTTGGCACTCGTTCTGTTTGTTTACTTGTAAAAATGTGTGTGTGTGTGTGTGTGTGTGTGTGTGTGTGTGTGTGTGTTGTGTGTGTTGTAGTGTGTTTGTGTATGTAGTTATGGTGTGTGTGTGTGTGTGTTTCTATCTATCTGTATATATATATATATATATATATATATATATATATATATATATATATATATATACACACACACATACAGACATACGCACATACATACTTACTTACTTTATCCTTTTCTTATCCATCACATATTCTCCCCTTCTCCCCGTCTTTTTATATTCTCATCTCCGCCATCGTTCCTCTTATCTTCCACTTCCTTTGTCCCCTGTTTCTCTCCTTTCTCGACCCTTCTCCGTGCCTCCGCCCTTGCCTCTTGCTGCAGCCGCTCCCCTCTGTCCTTGCTTTATCACCCTCGTCCTCTCACGTCTCCGCCCTGCCTTTCCCCTTGCCCCGTCCGCCCATCACACGAGGGCGGTGTCCGATCCACCCACCTCTTTCCCCTTCGCCTTGTCTCTTCCCCTTCCTCTTCCCCTTCCCCTTGCCTTTTCCCCTTCCTCTTCCCCTTCCCCTGCCCTCCCCTCTGCCGAAGACGCGTCGCCCCCTCTCCCTCTCCCCCTCCCCCCTCTAGCCTACCCCCTTGTTATCCACCGACTTCCTCTTTCCCTTTCCATTGAGCCTCCGCTTCGCCCTGCCTTCTGCCCCCTTTTATTGTCGCCATCATCATTCTGCGTTCGGTTTTCTTCGTCAGCGAACTCCCTGCTCCTTCCATTTTTCATCGCGGGCTCGCATGCCCTTGCCTCGCTCTTTATCGTTCCTTTTTCTTTCTTTCTTTCTGTCTGTCTGTCTGTATGATTGTCTCTTTTTCTTTTTGTCTCTCTTTCTGTCTTTCTCTCTTTTTATCTGTCTTTCTTTTTGTCTTTCTCTTTTTATCTGTCTTCTTCTTTCCTCTTCTCTCTCTCTTCCTTCCTCCCTCCCTCCCGTCTCCTCTTCTCTCCTCTAATCTCATCCATCCATCCATCTATCTCCTCCCCTTCCTGCATCCCACCCCTTCACCCCTGTCCTCCTCCCCCTCTTCTTTCTCTCTCTCGTTATCTCTCTATTCATACATACATAAACACCATACATACATATTCATACACATACATTCATACATACATTCATACATATTCATACATACATATTAACACATACATACACATACATACATACATACATACATACATGCAAACGTACGCAATAGGTACTCCTTCTCTTTATCATTCTTCGTTTGTTTCTTAAATTCACTCTAGAATTGGGCATTTTACTTGTGTGTGTCTGTCTGTCTGTGTAAGTCTGTCTGTCTGTTTGTGTGTGCATATACACACAAACAGATACGCACACACACACAAACAAACAAACAAACACTCCGACGTTACGTGCCATTGCCATTAGGATTTTCCGTTATTATTTTACCCCCCCCCCCCAGCAGCCGGTGGTCCTCTCGTTTCGCCCCGATCTATCTATCTACGGGTTGCACAGACGCGAAGTTGACTGGCACGCTCCCTAATCTATTTGGCGTTTCCCTCTCCGCCTTTCTTCTCTTCCTCTCGCTATCCCTCTTCTCATTTTTCTTCTTCAGCCCGCCTCTCTCGCTCTTGCTCCCGCTCTCGTTCTCTCGCTCTCGCTCTCTCTCTCGCTCTTCTCTCTCTCTCTCTTCTCTCTGTCTCTTCTCTCTACCTCTCCTCTCTCTCTCCTCTCTCTCTCTCTCTCGCTCTCTCTCTCTCTCTCTCTCTCTCTCTCTCTCTCTCTCTCTCTCTCTGCCCTCGGTCTTCCCCTCCTGCTCTCTCGTCCATTCTCTTTTATCGGCCCCCTTCCTCCCTCCTTCCTGTCTTTAATCTTTAATCCACACCTCCTCCCGCTCGCCCCCCCCATATTCCGATTCTTGGTTTATTTTTTCCATTTCTCTTTTTCATTCTCGTTGTCCTCCTCCTTCTCTTCACTTCTTCCACCCTTCCTGTCCTCTTCCCTGCCTTCCTTCCTCTTCGTCCTCTCCCTTCCTTCTGCTCCCTTGTTGCCCCTCCTTCTCCTTTCTCTCCCCTTTCTCTTTCCCTTACTGCCTCTTCCCTCTCCTCCTCCCTTCTTTTCTACACCAGTCCTTCACTCCTCCTCTTCTTTCCCTCTTCCCCCTTTCCCTCCTCCTTCCTCCTCCCTCCTCCTCCTCTCCTCCTCCTCCTCCTCCTCCTCCTCCTCCTCCTCCTCCTCCTCCTCCTCCTCCTCCTCCTCTCCTTCCTCCTCCTCTCCCCCCCTCCTCCTTCCTCCTCCTCCTTCCCCCCCCCTCATTCCTCTTCTCCTTTCCCCTTCCATACCCGTTCTCACGCTCATCCGCCCCCCCCCCCCCTCAGCGTGCCATCCGGGATCCAAATACAGCCTTTCCCGTGACGTCATAGAGGCCTCGCACTTCTGAAAGATTAACATACACACAAAAGATGAAAATATGGACAAAAAACAATATTTCATTTTTTTTTTTTTTTTTACTCTTTATTTACTTATTCGTCATTTGTTTTCTTTTTTCTTTTCTTTTTTCCTTCTTCTCGGGCGATCTTATTGCCTATTGATCATATTTGAGAGCCGCTACCGCTGTCGCTAACAACGTCGGCCGTGCCACCAGCTCTGCCACCAATGCAACGGATCGGTTCCAGCAGCGTAAAAAAGAAATCGACATTTTCAGCTATTCTGACTTTTGTTATCACTTTCCGCCACAACAACCGCAGCCACAGCGAGTTATGAATATTAACAGCACACTCCTCACCGCTACAGCAGGACAGCAACAGCAGCAACAACAACAACCATAACATTATACGCTGCAATGTCACAATGCCCGTATACATAAAACTACCATTACATACGACGCACGTTCGCATAAACAGTCACTTTGCAACGGAGTCTAGAATGCCATAGATAGATAGAGGCCAGGCACCACACAATGTGCGACCCCCGCACGCGAAAGCACCATAGCTCACCACCCACACGCTGGTGCACCAAAGCACCATGATATTGCACTGTCACTGGCCACGGACGTCGCGACACGCGCGCGCACATACACGCACGCCACACGCACACACACACACACACACACACACACACACACACACACACACACACACACACACACACACACACACACACACACACACACACACACACACACACACACACACACACACACACACACACACAGAGCGAGGCCGACGAGAGCCACGGGCGGAGGCATCGCAGCCACACGCAGAGACACCGCAGCAGCAGCAGCACCGGCACACTAAAACCAAGAAGGTAAATGACACCGCCAACATTCGGGAGCTAGGACCCCCGCCCCCCCTTCCTCCATCCACTTCCTCGCCCCCCCCCCTCCTCCCTCCCCAAGCAACGCCTCCACCCCCAGCAGCAGCACCACCAACACACAGGTACAGCCGTGGCGAGACATGGGCCGGCCAGACAGCCAGCAGCAGCAGCAGGCAGCAGTGGTGCTCCTGGCGGCGACGGGGTAGCGGCAGCGGCAGGAGGTGGCGGGCGGAGGACTTGAGACGCGTCGGGGTTGAGATCGATAGCCCGCCTCGTCGGCCGGCGGGGTACACCACCACCACCACTACCTTGTCTTTGTTGTCTGTACGTCCCACCACCACCACCACCACCACCACCACACCCCACCACCAGCACCTCCACCACCACCACCACCACCACCACCACCACCACCCTCAACGGCCACAGTGTCTGCACACTCGAGCGGTGGCACACAAGTAACAAGTTTTCTTCTCTCTATTGACCAAGGAGCGTTGGTGTGGTGTGTGAGCTTGTTGTTATCCCTCCCACCCCGCCCTCGCCCCGACGCGGCTCTCCTGGTGACCGTCGCCGCCTCCTGCCGTCCGCCTCTTTGTCCTTTGCTCCTTTGCCTCTGTTGCTACCCTCTTCTTCGGCTCTCAGTGCTTCTTCGCCTCCGCTCGCCTCCGTCTGTCTCGGAACTTTCCGGCACAAAGCGTTTCTCCTCCTCCTCCTTCGCCTTCGCCTTCTCCTCCTTTCGCTCCTCCAACACCCACGTCTCTAGTTTTTAGGCGATTCCTTTCCTCTGTTTTGTCCCTTGCGGTGCGTGCGGGTGTGCCGTCATTGTCCGTGACTGTGCGACAGCGTCTGGCTCTGTGGACGGAAATGTGTGTGTGTGTGCGTGTGTGTGTGCGTGTGTGTGTGTGTGTGTGTGTGTGTTATATTTATCTTTTTTTCTTCCTTTTTTTGCAAATTGTTAGATGCATGTGTGTTAGTGTGTCTGTGCATCCGTTCGTCTAGCTGTCCACTCGTCCGTATGCCTGTCCACGTAAACGTTCTCATGTGTATAATTATTTTTATGGACATCCTCATTGTTCACTGAATGATTATTACTGTTGCCTATTACAAGATAATGGAAGGTAGATGGTATCGTTGTTCTCCATCCTCTTATTACGATGTTTTATTATTTTCTAAATTGATGTTAGTTGTGCCGATGTAATGATTTATATCGCTGTATTTTTTTTTTTTCTGTGCTGTTTATTTCCTCGCATTTTTCACGCTTGTAGACCGATGCACTTGCCTCGCGTGTCCTTTGTCGACACTCGCCTCTTTCCTCCCAAGCTTGCGCTGCCAGCACTCTGATCATCTCTTCTCCTGTGTGCATGTATTCGTATCCGTGTAGGAGGAAAGAGAGACAAATGGCCAAACATGTGTACAGATAATCAGACATACCATGTGTACCTTTTCGCAACATGGCACCCGACACTGGGTCACGTTTTTCCACACGGTGATTATCCTCATCGTGGCTTCGTATGTAGGGCTGGCGGAAGGAAGGGACAGGAGCTAGGAGAGAGAATCGGAGAGAAGGGGGGGAGAAGAAAGGAAAATAAAGAAGGAAGTACGAAAATATGTCAGGAAGTAAAGAGGGCAAGAGGAGCGAAATAGATGAGCCAGAAAAGAACGCGGGAATGCAGATGAGACAGTAGGTGAGAGAGGGAGGGAGAGAGAGAGAGAGAGAGAGAGAGAGAGAGAGAGAGAGAGAGAGAGAGAGAGAGAGAGAGAGAGAGAGAGAGAGAGAGAGAGAGAGAGACGAAGTCAATATTTTATTTGTTTGGATTTTTCATAACACTGCAGGATGATGTGGCTAGCTCACATTGTTTATTTTAAAGCTTCTTATATCCGTATTGATTTTTGTATTATGCAGGCTATCTGAAATCTTTGTTTACTCTGTACAGTGTCGAAACATGATTTGATTTTCTGGTCTACGGTTTAGTCTAAGCAAGATCATTTCCCGTTGCACGATCCCTCAGCTCTTTTGTATCCCTTCGCATTTCCTCTTCACTGCCTCTCTTCACTTGTAGTTTTCTTCCTCTTCTTCTTCTTCTTCTTCTTCCTTCCTACTACCAACCTATCCTTCCCACTCCGCGCTCTCTAATAAGACTCTCTTTTCCGACGTCCTCCTCTCCCAATACGCCACGCTCGCTCTCTAATCTCATCTCTCGCCTGCGCCCCCTCCCCTCTCTCTCCCCGGCCCCTCCTCCCGCTGCTTGCTCTCCTCTCTCTCTCTCTTTCCCTTTCTCTCTCTCTCTCTCTCTCTCTCTCTCTCTCTCTCTCTCTCTCTCTCTCTCTAGTTCTCTATTTTTATATTTGTCTCTTTCTCGCTCTCTTTTCTTCTCTCCCTATCCTATCTCCCCTTTTTGTGTAGTGTGTGTGCGTCACCAAAGTCTGTGATCGACTTCCTCTCCCTCTCTTCTTCCGCCCCTTGCCCTTCCTCTTGCCCTTCCCTCTCGCCTTCCTCACCATTTTCGAGCCCTGGAGGAACCCCCGTCGGCGTCCTCTCCAGACACCGCCCACATTGGTGCATCCCTTTGTTAGTTCAAGGTTGGTGCGCGTCTGTACTGTAATGACGAGTCTCCTCTCTTTTCGAAGTAAGCTCGAAGCCCCGAGTCATGCACCCAGGGGCACCGTCTTCACTAGTCACTCTCTTCTCTGAGCCCACGACACAGGCGCTCCGTGCTTTGTCGCTGCATCCAGTTGCAGTTCTCTCTCTCTCTCTTTTTTTCTGTCTGTCTGCCTGCCTTCTCTCTCTCTCTCTCTCTCTCTCTCTCTCTCTCTCTCTCTCTCTCTCTCTCTCTCTCTCTCTCTCTCTCGCCGTCGCTTTCTCTCTCTTCCTCTCTATTTCTCTTTCTTGATTTGTTTTATTTTTATTTATAACATGCAAAGCCCGAAGAGTGCTCAAACTTATAAATTGAATTGTATGTTATTTTATTGTTCGTTGTTGGCGCGGGAGTCTTAAACAGGAAGCCGTTTCTGTGTTTCCTCTTCCATCCTGATTTTTTTTTTTACCCATGCCTTTTTCTAGGCGTCTTCGCGCGGGTTTTCTCTTGATTTCCCGTCGCCCCTTTGCCTTTGCCTCCGCCATCGACTGCTTCGCGAGCCTTGGCTGGCGAGTCCTACCCTTTGTTTCTGCATCGGAATTGGCGCCTTTGTTTCTGGTCTTGCGCAGTTTCCCTTCGGTTTTTGTCTTTAGATTTTTTTTTCGTGTCCTACCCCCTCCTCCCTACTTGATTTTATTCGCCCCTTTTGATATGCCCATGGTTGTTTCAGCCTCTAGTGCCCTCCCTTTGTTCCAGTCCCTTTTTTCGATTTGTTTATCTCTCCGCTCCGTTTGACCCTTATAATCTTCAAGATCTTCATATTTCGCTCTTGTCCCGATTCTTCGTAGCCGCATTTTACGTGCACTCTTCGTAGCTACACCCTGAAAGACCTGACTTTGTTCAGGTCCCTGGCGTCCCCGAGAATCCAGCGTCTTTGTTCCACTTGCCCTTTTTAGTTCCCTTCTGGTCCCGCCGAAGTTCGTTCTTCGGTCTGTCGGACTCGCCGTCGGCACAGCGGCTGATATTCCCGCAGCCCGAAAGCTCCTCCACACCTCCGCTCGCCCGCGCCCTCCCCAGCAACATGGCAACATCCGCATCTAGTTATATCCTTTGTCGTCTGCTTCGCGGCCAGTGGTGGCTGCTGAGGACTGCTGATGGTGACCGTGGTCGGTGCAGTACGAGGGGAAGACGGCGGTTCTGGGAGATGCTGGATGATGTTGGAGATGAGAAGGAGAGAAGAGTCCTTCTCTCTTGTAGGGTCCTTGGACGGTCTTAGGGGACCCTCTCCCCTCCCTCTTGCTGGCGTGGGCAGACGTGGGCCAGTCGCTTTGTGGATGCCGGCTGCGTCTCGCTGGAGCCAGTGACAAAATCACGACACTAAAAGATAGATCGATGGCTCTAGGGACCCGAAGTAATTTGCCTCGAGTTTTTCTCTGGCTGCATTTGTGAAGGTGGAGTTTCTGAGACGTGACACCTCTGCTGTGTGGGCGTTTCTGCGCGCAGATGATGATTGCCAAAGCCGGCAGCACACTCACGCACACGTGAGCAGAGGCTCTAGAAACTAACTACTTACCCTCCTACTTTTCATTGCTACACCTGTCGACTAGCTACTTAGCTTCCCAGCATTTAACTATTCGTTTTTTAATCCGCTTTTTCCTTACCCGTTCTCTCTCTCTTTCTTTCTTTCTTTCTTTCTTTCTAGAGTCATCCTTCCATCTTTCCTGCTTTCCAGCCAACCGGCAAGCTCATGTAAACCAACATACGTCCATGTACGTAGGACTCCTTCGCACAGAGACTTCACACCCACGGGT
Organism: Penaeus monodon; assembly: GCF_015228065.2. Lineage (NCBI taxonomy): Eukaryota > Metazoa > Arthropoda > Malacostraca > Decapoda > Penaeidae > Penaeus > Penaeus monodon. The sequence goes on along the minus strand of NC_051388.1, from coordinate 59,540,907 downwards.
TTCTCGAGGAAATCGTCGATACCACAAGAGGGAGTTTGGTTTTGTGGCGGAAGGCGTGGTCATCTGGTAGGGTGGGCGTGGCTGCTTTGCCGTAAGAACACCTGTCATTGTAAAAGAAGCTTGGCCGATTAAGAGAGCGTTATAGGCGTGGCCGGTCAGGAAAGCGGAAGAGATGTACGTCTAATAAAGGCGTGGTCAGACACGGGGGGCGTGGCTTAGGGGGAAAAGGAAGAAGAGAGAGAGAGAGGTAAGGATTGGGTGAAGATAGTGAGATCTTGAGAGAGAAGAAAGGGAAGAGCTGTAGTGAAAGGAAGGAGAGAGAGAGAGAGAGAGAGAGAGAGAGAGAGAGAGAGAGAGAGAGAGAGAGAGAGAGAGAGAGGCGTGGCTTCT